>NC_079158.1:112916235-113216235 GCF_947563725.1 Argiope bruennichi | reverse complement strand
AAAAAAGAGAAAAATTGAAATCTATTGCTAATTTCAAGTTATCATGCGAATTTTTTTTAAAAATCACGTGATATCAATCCGACCGTAAAATTTCATGTTCTCACATGACTCATACCTCGCAATCACCAATGTTAAGAAAATAGGTGTTTTTTCTCATCTCAAAATCTTTCGAGCTCCAAACTTTTTTTTTAAGCCAGAAAAAAGAAACTCATTTCCTTCTCTGTGCTTTTTCGGGCGATGATTTCTTACGTCCCTACCCTTTATTGGACAAACAAGAGAATCTGGTACATGGCGGACATTCCCGCCAAGTTGTTGATCGCAAACTGCGGCAGCCTTCTTTATCATTTTCTAATAACCCTATAAGCGAAAAATTAATTCCTCAAAAACGATAAATCGCCAATTTTCTGCCCGTGCATTTTGAGACTTCAAAATCTCATTCCAGAACAACATAATGTTCTCACATGATAAAAAAAAAACCTTCATGATTTCCCATGATAAAAATAAAAACACCGCCAATTAACCAAAGAACACGCAAGCTGATATTTTTCCCGAATATTTTTTCCTTATTTTAAAAATAGCCTCAAGAACATTTCTCACCCATTTATAACCCCTCTCTGTCTAATGGAAAGCATTTATGCGAGTTTAAACTACTGGATAAACAACCTCCTTTCGGATTTTTTTTCCTTTTGAAAAAGTTCTCACAGGGGTGTACTGCATCCACGCTGTCCACCGGAGGATGAAATGCGTGTTAAAAGTCCACTTTTCTCTGCCAGTGGGCGGGTGACGTAAAGCGATGATGAATGTCTGCGAGAACCCATTTCTCTTAAAAATTTTCACCTACCCCACTTCCCTCCATTCTGTTTGAGCCGTAATGATTCTGTTACCGTGTGCTTTCAGTTCGCTTCCAAACTACCAAGTCGATATAAACATTGAAGCGTGGGCCTTGACAGACGGAAATCTACTTCTTGATCTGCTTCTAGGATTTGTGCGAGAAGAATAGGTTGCTTTTGTTTTGTGTTCGCCAGTCACTTTTGATATGTTTGTTTCAGTGAAGGGACCCTAAGTGCAAAAGTGCCTCTAAAAGCATTTGTGCTGCCTCTTTGGATTTTCGGAAGGGAGTGTGTTGATATCCGAAATAATTTATCTGTGAAGTGAGTTGGGAGTTTGAGAAATTGATGGATTCCGATGCGTGACACAACGCGTTGGGTTGAAAGGTTATTTATTATGAAATATTAGTTGGCAATGGCTGCCAACTTCTTCGTCTGGAAGACTAATTGTTCTTTGATGCAGTTTGGTTAATTGTAACCAAACAAAGAATTTAAAACAATGTTTATCGGTTGTCGTATTCTCTGTTTATAGCGATGTGTGACAGGATTAAAAAAATTATCCAAAGCAGGTCATTGGATTTTGAATTATCACATTTGACTCGTAGTTATTTATTAAGGAATAGCTGCTCATTAATGCTGGATTTACACTCGGATTGTTCTAAGTCGGCCGGTAGACGGCGCATGCGTAGAAAGGCTGAAAAATGCCGTTCAGTCGATGGCAAGTAATTGTCCCGATAGGACCACAACATGCTTCTGTGTTGTATTTTTTTCTTACTGCGCATGCGTTTGTAGAAATTGGCGGTTTTTATGGCGTCAAAAAAAAAATTGATCACTTATCGTAAATTGATTCTGATATTTTTTGCTCTTTCTTCTTTCTGATGCGAGGTTTTTTTTTTTCCATTTTATTTGCTATGCTTTCATTAGTTTTCCAAATTTAAGTATATTGACCCATCTTTTATTTTACCATGTCTTGTTGTGTAAATATACATTATTTTAATACGATACGCAGTGAAAAAGAAATATTCAATGACGCCAAAATGGCAATTTATAGCCAAGTATGGAATGCCTGAATCTATCTTATGAAAATGTGGCAAGCATAAAGCAGTCTCTCTATACATGCACTGCCTACTGGCCGTCTTATAAGCGGCCGAGTGTAAACCCGGCATAAGAAAGTGTTATTTCAAAATTTTTATTTAATTTTTTAATTGAAAATTAATCAAAATGTCAGCATTTTTCCTCATTAACATAATAGCGAAAATTCTAGATTTAATATTTTACTATTTCTGGAGAATAATTATATTTTCATGTAAAAATATTTTAATACCATCTCAAAGAACTATTTACCAACGATAATTCCTGATCACAGGTTAATTCAATTTGCTGAAAACGAATTAAGTGTTAATTACATGGAATATGTTATACAGAGTGTTTATTAATGAATATAAATTTACAGGTCTGTTAAAAGAAAACTAAGTACAATCTTGTTGTTCATCAGAAATAAATAAATAACAGGTGAATGTTTAAATTCAACATACTTATAAGTGTTCATTACAGCCTCTCTGGAAATGCGACCGATATCGAAGTGATGTTATATCTCATCGAACAATTTTTTCTGCGTGCTTCGTGTGAAGATTTGAATGCATGCAGATATGTGACTATGGCAATATTTGATTTTTTTATTACTATTGGTAGACATTTATTTTTAATTTTCAAAGGCGTTCACACAACTCTGTCCATTTTTTTACTGCAATTTCAAAGAGATTGGTTTCTTTACACATAGTTATTGAATCAATCTATATCTGTAAAACGCTACCTATCTGGCACAGAAAACGCTCATATTATTCATTGTAGTACGGCAGCTGTCAAATGCAAACAAACTGTTTTATAAATTTCAGACTACTTCAATTAACATTTTTATAATTGCATTGAATTTAATGCTTCTCGTAGCTAATTAATGGAGGTGCAAAATATTATTAGAAAAGCTCTTGAGATGGTCAGCCGTGTCTCCAGAAATAAGTACATTCATTCAGAACAAAAACAAATATAAAAGAAATCGAAAAATAGAATTCAAACAGAAAGTTTCATTACGCCAAAAAATAGACTTAACTCTCGCCAAACGGGCAATAGTTATGATTTGCCTACGAAAATTGATGTCCATTTATTCCAGGGCAATTATCTTGGAAAAAAATAGCTTTTCTATTATTTTGACTAAAATTGTAAGACTGAAATCGCCTTTTAAATTATATCCATATCATTTTTGTATAATTTTCTTCTTAATTTTAATATTTTAATTCAATTTGATGCATGATATGTAATATTGCTTTTAAATGCTATGATGGAATTCAAACTCATCCACCATTTGAATAATTTTGTCCATCATTAATTTTTTAGTAAGTTTTCCAACTTATATTTTAATTTTGTAATATATACACCTTTAATTTGAAGTAAGTTAATTCATTTGAGTTCATGTTTTGCAATCATATCAATTAACAAAATGAAAAGATTTAAAAAACCATTGGAATTGGTCATGCCAGAGAACGCCTTTTCTGGTGTTGGTGTACGATAGTTACGAAATATTTCTTAACGTGAATTTAGTATTTTTACTAAATTTATCGTGTCGTTCTTGGCGAGTTATTTGGCGATTAATTCCCCCCCCCCATGCGTTAATAGTATTTAAAAATCAAATTTGTGCTTTAGACACGTTTTTCTCAATCAATTGAAATAAAAATTAAAAAAAAAAGATAGAAAGATAGAAACTGCTCTTATAGTCACAAAATCCTATACCAAATTTGGTATATTTAAGTCATCGTGTTTTTGAATGATCGCGCTTAAAGGTTTCTGAAAATGCAGACTACATGCATTCAATCCTTTGTAGGTTTTGGCACAAAATTCGACAGATGTTTGCACAATAGATTTTAAATATAATCTTATTTATCTAACGTTTTTAGCTTTGTAATTATGTACTTATATTCGAACAGCCGGACTTCCTCTGACACAGATTTCACTCAATATTTGATAGAAATCATCAAATTTGGTGTAAAAATCGTATACCAAATTTGAACCGTCCAGCTCAAAGGTTTTTGGAGTTATCTTTGTCATAGACAGACAAATAGACGAGCTTTTTCAAATAAATAAATAAAATAAAATAAATTGTTTTTTGACCTCAAGGAAGTCTGAAACGTGGCGTTTCGTCAAAATCGAATTTTTTCGTCAAGTTCGAACTTTTTATTGATTACTATACTTTATACTTGATGTATGAGATGGTAAAATGCATTCATAATTCTTGGAAAAATCTAAAATGTCAATAATCTGTCCAACAATGCCAAACTATTTAAATCATTATTTTGAATTTATAAAAGAAATGATTAACATGTGTTCTTTTAATATAAATAAAGTTTTGCATATTGGTCAATGGATTGGTAACGAGTCGTTTTACCCGTTATAATACTATTTACGTGTATCCCTGCCGCATTTGGTTTGATGGCGGAATAGTATAATGCAAAATAGCTGTACCGTTGATTAGCGAAACGTGTTTAGTGACCTCCTCCGACGGAAATGATGTTGCGCGTTGGGCAGGGATGGTAATAAGTACTTCCTATTGAATAGTTTACACATGCTGCGGGCAATCAGCTTAAATTCAGGCCTGTTAGCATTAAGGGAGTGAATTAACTTGTGTGAAAGATAACTTGTTGCTGATTTCTGTGAAGAGTCGAAAAGCTGTTTCATTCCGAAAATACTGAATAAAAGATTTATTCTTCATATTTCCGGGTCTTGAAGGTAAATTGATTTATTCAAACACCACTTTATACCTTTTTTTTTTTTTTGTATTTATCCAAATATTGAATTTGATTTTATGCGTACTACTAATAAAGATGAATGTGTGTGTTGACGCCCCACAGACCAGGCCGTTTAATCTACAGATGTCAAATTTAGCTCATGCGTACCCGGAGCATTATTTTAAATTTTAAATAATTAAAAAGTAAGCTCACTTTTGGCATTTTCACGATAATTTCTGAAAACATGATTCTACGAAAATGAATTTTCTAAATATATATGTAATTTAATTTAATCCAATTTCTTAATTTAGCCCATCGTAAATTCATTCTTAAATATTCTCTTATTTCTTGATCCAATTCCACTTTCGGTTTAATTAATCCCTTTGTAAAAATAATGCGCCATCAGTACTACGTATCAAATGAAAGTGATATCTTCTGTGCACTTGAAAAGGTGTAAAGGTCACCACATTGGCTCCTGGCCTGAAATCCTATGTTATATAAGACTAGTGTTCATTTATTTGTTCGTCCCTTTTTGCCTTCTGTGTTTGTGCCACGCTGCGCCTTCTTGTTAATAATTATGCTTTCTCGAAATTGATATTAAAACGAAATTAAAAATACCAAGTCTTTTCACCGCTTCAAACCTGCATTCTGCTTAAACCCAAAAATATGTTACATATATATAAAAAAAATTCTTCTTAAAGTTACTAATTTAAGAAAATTTTTATTGAACATTGGTAGTTTTTAAAAAAATATTTTTTTTTGCCCAATTTTTAACAATAGATAATAGATTGTTTCCCTGATATTTGAACCATTTTTACCGTTTCATCAAATATTTAATCATATGACTTTCTTCTTTTGTTTAAAGCTTAAAGAAGAATTGTTTTTAATATTTGTGTAAGTTTACACGATAAATATAAAGGTGAATTTACAACATTGCGAACTTTAGAAAATAGATAAACTGGATATTTGTGTTTTTAATAGCCTTATGATGTTATGAAAGTCTCCATTAAAAGCTTTATGAACCCAATAAATAGAACTTAAGTAAGACAGTTAAATTAACACGGTTTTAATGTCAGAGAAATTGGTAACACCATGAACATGCGGTTATAGAAAGCGATTTATTTGAAATCGCATATAACCCATACTGGGATGAGCCTCCAAATTTCTAAACCATCTCCCGAGGTGACCAAATAAAATTCAAATGAATGATTATACTGTATTGAAATACTTTGACGAATTTCGACCCATGTTTTTTTACACCGAATGCAGATATAATTCCTTTTTGTTACCGTGATTTCATAATAATTTTGAAAATATAACATTTAAATGTCCTTCTTTCATTGAAATAAGGGGGTAATGATGTAAAACTCGGGAAACCATTCACATAGAAGAAATGTTGTGAGAATCTGAGAGAACAAACAAAAATTGTTCTAAACGGGGATTAACATCAGAAATGGGAACCTAAGTGCAGACAAAAAATATAGTTCTAGAAGATTTTCAGAGAATATTTGCTAATTAAAAATGATATATTACATAGTACATCAGATTCCTAAGGATGAAAATAATCTCTTCAGTTGATTATTCATTCTGGATATTTAAGCATAAAAATTTTTGGAGACAAGCCAATAGAGAGGAAAAGTTTCAACTTATTCAATAATAAATAATTCAGTTATGAAAATTTTGTACTAAATTGAAGTATACCACTGGAAAAGCTGTAATTAGTAGTGCTAAGATTATTTCATGTAAATAAGTTTCAAGTATTTGTGGTTTAATTGTCTTAATCAGTGGTTTGATTTACAATGTACATTATAGATGTCAGATTATAAAAAGTTGCCCTGGCAGGATAGGACGATTATTCTAAGCAGTTGCCGCTAGATAATGTGCATTAACCCTTTATAAGACGGTGGGGAGTATATTTCCCACCAAATTTATCAATCTTTGTATTCAGTTCTGACGGGTTGACATATAATCTCATAATATTTTCAATAAAGCAGACATTTAGATGTTCCAGTGTTTTAGCTCACACAAAATGATGCATCTCGATTTATTATATAATTATTAATTAGCAAAATTAATTAATGAATGAAATTATATTTTTCTAATAAATTGAATGAATTCCTTTTCTTAAATCTACCTCGATTTTGAAATTATTTTAATATAACATTTCTAGAAAAAAATGGCTCTTTAAAGGGTTAAAGTAACATTTTGGCGGAATATTCCACCATTTATGCAAAGGACTAGGCAGATAAAGTGATTTCCGATTTAAATGGCGTTGAATGAAATTCCGTGCAAATGTGTTTAATTATTCAGTACACTCCCAAGTATTCGGTTGGCGACTATCCACTACGTCCATGCTATCTGGGCTAGTCTTCTTTAATCGTAATTAAAAGAGGAAGACAACGCGCTGCATTGGCAGTGTAGCGGATTGGGATGAGCGAGGATAGAACCTGGGATCTTGTGGTTCGCAGGCCAGTAACATGACCACAATACAAAAGCAATTGCATGGGTAGCGTAGCTGTTAACTGGCTTATAATCTATTCATCGCAGCAACATTGTTTCCTACATTTTAGTTCGGCATTACAGAATTTATGTTAAAATTTCAGCAATTTATATCCTTTAACTTACTTTTTCTCTTATAAATTCTTGAAGCGGCAGTGCAGTATATAAACATATATGAACTACCAGTACAGAGCCTTCTATTTTAACTCGACATATTACCGGCAACTGCTTTTATGATTCACAGACCGCGTCTTCATTCTGCGAAGCTTGAGATAAATGAAGGACTTAGTAATCAATAAGAAGTGAGAAAATATGTATTGTAGCATTGTGTTTTGATATCTTTGTCTTCTGGTATTGGTGAGCAAAGAAATTAATTATATGAACTCCGTCCTATCCGGGTTTTTTTTGTTTTGTTTTCCGGCCTGCCTTTTCGCCACACTAGGCCGGATATTCGGGAGTCTACTGTAGTATAATTTTTTTGAGCACTTAAGTCTTTTTAAGCATATAAAAGATATTTTTGATGGCGACAATACAAAAAAAAAAAAAAAAAAAAAAAAAAAAAACGAATAATCTTTTTGCTATAACTTACTGAAAAAAAAAGCAGAATATTAGATAAGTAATTTTCGTTCTTTTTATTTCTTTACTCTTTTTACAATCATTATTTTCATCCAATTTGTTTTAAGTCGTGTTGCCTTTTTTTTAACACCAAGACTTAAAAGTAAGCAATAAATATATTCAAATTAATCTTAATATACTCTGCCGCATCCATGAGATTAATACGATATTCAGACACAGGAATAATAAATAAGATATATTTTAACTTTTTTTTTCTATATAAAATTTATTTTCTTTCTCAGTTAAATAATTTGTGATTGATTCCAGTTTTTATGCAAAATTCTTTATCGCAAAAAAATTTCAGACATATCATTTAGCTTTAAATCACTTTTTATTGTGCTTCTATTATATAAAAATAAATTTTATTTGAGTCTAAAAAGCTTAAGACGAAAGAGACTTAAATTCTTTTTAATAGGATTTAAGAGGGTTTTAATATCAGGAATAAACTAAAGTAAAGCGATAACTTTGCTAAAAATATTTTATTGCTTTTATTCATTCTCTTTCTAAAAGCTGGATATAGTTTTATTAATTGTCAGTTTTATTCCTTACTTTTAAAGCATTTCCATTTCTAGTTTATTTTCTGCTTTGCACATTCAATTTGATTGAAAACAGTTTTGAAAATCACATTTATTTCATATATTTCTCGCCTGTTTTAATATAGTTCATTCAGTTCAGTGCATACAGATTAAAATACTTTTATAGGAGAAAAATTGCAATTTCTCGTTTAAATTGAAATTTTCCGATAAAATGAGCGAAAATATCGTTTGGCATGATATTACTGAAATGTTTTTACCTTCGAATATTCATATTCTCGATTTGTTGCCATCTATCGGAAGAAAGCGAAGAAATAATTTGTGTCCAAAGGCAAAATTTCGTAATTTTCCTTTTAATAAAGTTGGATTTTGCCTTTTGAGGCGCAAAAATGGCGAGGGGAAAAAAAAAACTTTCCCCATAGAATACTGTAAACTTTCTTTTTATTGCTTGAATCGCTTTTGGGATTTACGGAAGTTTTTCTAGTGATGGAACTTATTAAATATTTGGGCGTATTTCTCAATTTCTAGAATATGCATCGTTTATAATAACGTTTCTCTAGGGAAAAAAAATGGAAGTTAAGAAAAATTCGGAATTTAGCCTTCGAAAATTGTTTGCTTAGTATCAGGGGCTCCTCATAATTTTTTTAATGATGTAAATACTTTTTTTTTAATATAATTCCTTGTTCAAGTAGTTCTGTTTTGCACTTTTATTCAATAACTGCATGATAAAACATAAAGCTGAGTGTTAATATTTGGCTATGCATAAGAAAACGATTTCGTTTGAAGTCTTTGCTGCCAGTTTTTAAATGATATATATATTCAGTAATTTTTGCTTTTTCGTATATAAATCGATATCGAAATTTTCACGGACTTTCAGAGATCTCTGAGACGAAAACTTATGTTCACAGACATACTTCCAAAAAATAATTTCAAAATACACAGAATTAGCAGATGAAATCTGGCATGTAGTATTTACTCCAAATTTGTTGATTTCTATAAAAATTCAAATGAAATCCATTCTATTGGAGTACAAATTAACAATATGTATAAAATGCAAATACTAAATAATAAAATTTAGTATTTAGATTAAACATTTAAAGTGTAGATTTTTGTGAAATTTGGAATGAAATCCGTCAAAGGGTTGACCGTTTGCGGTTTTCATTTTCGCATTCTTGTAATTGCAGTAATTCAAAAACATGATGGCGTAGATTTCCATCAAATTTTTAACAAAATCCATTCAACTGAAGTTTGACTGTCTGTCTGTTCTGCCTTATAGCTAAGTTAATACGATGACTAAACAAAGGATGGTGTTTGTATGATAACATTTAATACATAATATTAAAAGTATATCACATTGTAAGTTCTTTTTAAATTTTGAACCATATATTTCGAAGGATTGACTGTAGTACACGTATGCCCGAATGTAAATGCATTAACTAAAAAATGCAGTGACTGAAATAAATGAAATTTCGTTTGTAGTTTTGATGCTAAAATTATGGCTTTCCGAGTCCAATTCTGGTTTCGCATAGTCGAAAACATTAACACATGATCATAAATCTCTTCGTCCTGCACATGCATGGGTAAATAATTAAATATTCTTTCAAAATTTATCTCTCATTATTCATGTTAACATGAAATTGTGATTCTGCTAAAAGATGTAAATTTCATAACATTTGAATTTCAACCCTTTCCATATTTTTTGAAGTATAGTATCTGTTTTACAAGGTGGTTTTGTTTCCATTAATGAATCTCTTGAACGAAAGTTTTTTTAACCCAACGATGCACTATATTCATTTCTTGTGTACAGCCGACCACCCCGCCACCACTGAAAGAAGCAATATCGGCAGAATTTGTTTGTGGCCGACTGCTATAAATTACTACATTCACTGCAGGAAACAGTAATTTTGGTGAATTTCAAATTCGCTGCTGTACCGTAATAATCGCTTCGCCACTCATTACGAAAGAGTTGTAAAAAAAAAAGCCACTGCTTTAATTGCCGCGATTGCATAAAACAATTTAAATGCTAATGCTGTGAATAATTAAACAGAAATATCCCCACTCTCGCACCTGCTCCACTCTTCAACACCCTATACGCTCTGTTTGAAAGACATCCTCTTCTTCTGCTTGACCTGCGTATTTCTATAATTGAAAATTAAGATATATATCATTTTTATTTATAGATAACTAGCCGCCTTTGGCGACCAGCCGGTTCGCCAATCTTAATGTTCGTTAAAATGTTAATAATTAAATATTTTATGCAATTCCTACTTTAATAGCTTCTTCATCAAAATATTTTAAAACTTCAAATTTTGATAGTCATATATAATCCACTCATAATATTATAAACACCTTCAGTCATAACGTAATATGTATCTCTCTAATTTTCTGTTAGTTCCCGTAGAATTTATACTTTAAATTAAAGTGTAAATGATTAATCTGCAATTAATATAATAATATTTTTTACTGAAACAAAGTATTTTTTTTTTTTCGTAATATGATTACTGAAAACAGTCACTGAGCGTTCGAACTTTATGGGCACTAAAGAATATTTTTCCTAATTTATGTAATATTTCAAGAATTTGTCAACAAAATATTCTCAGATTCATTATGATCAGAATGATTAATTAAAAATTTTTAATTTTAAATGCATCAAACACTAAGAAAATAAAACGAATCGTTTAAAATAATCGATCTAAAACAGGTTAAAAAAACTAAAAAAACGATGTACTTAAAACTATAAGCGTATACAAAAAATATATAACTAACATAAATACAATTTAATTACAAAAACATGAACTAACCTAAAAATAATTTAAATCATCCGTTGATAAGGGTTGTCATGTCAACAATCAGAACACAATGCGCATGCGTGAATTTTCAACGCCAGTTACGGTAACGCAAATACGGGATTTTTTCTACGCCAGTTGGGGTAACGCTATGCGGATTAGAAATTTTTAATTTCCTTTATTCTGTTTTATTTTAATTCAAAAGTACTTCAGAATGAATCTGAAAGATCGATTCATTAACAATGTTTAATTTTAAATGCATTGAACATTAAGAAAATAAATAGAATCGTTTCAAATAATCAGCCGAAAAATCTTAAGCCTAGCCTCATGACTGTTGGGAAAAAAAAACTGAAGCCGTACTCATTTGGCGGTGGGGAAAATCAAAAGATTTTTTTGGCGGGAAAGTTAGTTTTTAATTAATAATTAAAATTCTAATTAAAAATTCAAAAAAAGGGCTATCCTATCTTTGAAGTTAGATCAAACTGCACACGGTGTGCAAATTTGATTAAAATTGGTTAAGTAGTTTAGGAGTCCATCGCGGACAAACAACGTGACACGTAATTTATATATATTAAGATTAACTTTATATCTGAAATTCTAGTATTTTAGTGGCTAGTTTTAAGGTCTCGGTCTCGCGAGTTCCAGATTAGTTACCGGATTCCACCGAAGAACCATCGTGGTAGTGAGTCTGGTGCATGTTAAAGCCGTAGGGGCCAAATATCCTCCCGCTGGTGTGGTGCTGAAATTTGGAAAGGGAGGTACTAGCTCAGGTGTCGTCTTGGTCATCTGATGGTGGTTCAAAATTTCTAGGTCCGATCCAATTAGCCCTAGTGTTGCTTTATAAACGAGACTTTAATATAACTAAACTAAACTGAAATTCTAGTTCATAAGCAATTACATTTGAGAATATGATACAAATTAAAAACTTATTCTTGGTGATGGAATAACAGTTTTAATTCATTCTCGACGTATTATTGTTCGAAGTAGTCAATTGAATGCAGATAATCTATGTGGAATTTGTTTAGTGTTTTTAGTTTTAATAATATTAACGACCCGTTTTAAAGCAACACAAGGGCTATTTTGGGTTGGGCCTCGTAATTTTGAACCATGATCAGATGATGAGGGTGACACCTGAGCTGGCAGCTCCCTCTCCAGACTTTCGCATCACACAATCGGGAGGACTTTTGGCTGCGACGGATTTAACATTCACCAGATCCGCTTGCACAACGGTTCTTCGGTGGAATCGGGTCTCGAGCCCAAAATCCTCCGGTTTCGAAGCCGAAACCTTACCACCAGACCATCACGACCCATGCGGAATTAAAAAAAGAAGACTTTCTATTAAACTGGTTCATTATTAATAATGAGTACTTCGAAAATAGATGAAAATGAAAGCTCGGCATTAAATCAAAACAATGAAATGATCGTTTGGCGAAAAAAAAGGGGGGGGGGAGATTTGAATGACAAATGGATTGATTTATTTTCCTCAAAAAAATAAATAAATTTCTGATCGTCTGGACAAAATGATCAAACCTCCATACAAAGACTTTTTGTAATAATTTTCTAGAAATGGATATGGAAAATTTGGAAACAACTGAAACACACGAGTAGTTAAATTTAATTCCAATGTTTCCTTTCAGCTTGGGTGCTTCTACGCGCGTCTAGCTTTAGTCCGAATTTTGCTTGAAGACTAACATTTGACAGAAACAGTGGACGACTAACACATTTTATAAAGCTTCATAAATTGTGGAATGAAATGATGGAAAATACGTGACACTTTGAAAAATGGTGCTCTTTTCTGTATAGGTCACGTCAAAAATGTTTATTTTATGTGGCAGTTTAGGGAAATATTCGCAATGGGCATATACTATCTGTTTGCCCCTATCTCTAGTTGTTTCAAATCAATTGTTTCTCCTGAGATTTGCTTTTGAAATGTGCAATTTTTTTTCCTTCCGATTATAAAGACCTTCCCTCTTCACAAAATTGAATCTACCATTTTTATGGAGGGGTTCGCATTGAAGAAATTTGTAGAGTTCATCTCCTCGCTGCTCATTTCCGGAATTTTCCCGAGAGCTTACTGCTTTCTCCGCTCCCTGGTGTGAAAAATGAAAAGTTGCCACGTTAATATCTTTCCCTATTGGGAATTTCTGCCTCTCCTTTCCTTTTTTTGTTTGTTTTATTGCTTTTTAATATTCCCCTTTTGAAAATATCCAAATTTGTTTTTCTTGAAACATTTCCATCTCCTGGAATATTTTTCGAACAGGTATGGATTTTAATTTTGAAAGAATTTCTTTCTTGTTGTTGATAGCAGTAGTTGCTGTAAGCATTGAGTTTTGTATTTTGTATTTTTTTTTTTTTTCATTTTTCGAGAAAACAGCTGCGATTTAGAGAAAGATAAATTAATAATTGTTTTATGTAATTTTTATATTTGTTTTAAACATTAATGTAAAACTTGCATTTTGGTATGTATGATCGAGATTGGTGTATATGTATTATCACTGCTAGGAAACAAAATTAAAAAAACCCCCCAACAAATGTAATAGTAGAAAATACATATTTAATTCTGTTCTTTATTGCTTTTATGAATCTATAATACTGCTTCACTGTGCTCTTATTTCATACTTAAGAAAACAAATTTACAGATATTTTTTATGGATGCATAGCACTGACCTCTGGCTATTATAGCGACAGAAATAAAGGTAGTAGAAAATGCTGGAATTTTTGTCTCCATTAAATATCGATATTGCATTATCCTTTGAGAAATTTAATATTGCGTTGGGAAACTATATAAAATGAGGCGCTCATACGAGCGTCAATTCTGTCTTTAAAATGTTAATTTGAGAACAGGCTGTTTAGTTTTTTGCCCTTATCTGGCTTCTACTTAGTGACTTGATAGTGATTGATGTTGTAGTGTCTACGAGTGCTATTCTTTGTGTATTTCATAGAATAAAGCATTCTTACCCATTACGTAGCTTTCTAAATTTCTTGCATCAAATACTCACCGGAAGATTTACGTCTTGCTATAGTGTTTAACAGCTCAATGTATGAATTTTTGGTTACAAATATATTGATTGAGCAAATTTCTTAAGTCCTTATCTTTTAAGTTAAAATATTTTTATCTTTTCAGATATACGTGACATTGGACAGAATCATTATTTTCAGTAAATCGCCGTTTAAAATTTTATCATTTATACGTCGTTTCACAACATGCTCTGGTTCATTCGTAATAATAAAGCTCCTCATTTATACGATATAAAATTTGGATTATGTCTTGATTTCCATTTTTTTTTTTTTTTAATTTGCAAATTTTTAATTCTTGTCATTTTTTAAGACTGAAATTGGAGAGAAAACTTCCTATTAAGAAAACCTTTTTCTTGAATGCTAAGAAGATAGTAATCTCCCCCCCCCCTCCCCTTTCCATTTGAAAATAAGGGGCGCGGGAAAGGCAGAATATCGGAAAATTTCAAATTATTTTGGTTTCCAAAATATGAGAAAAAACGCATTCAATGAAATTAATTTGATTCAAAATATTGCACGTAGTAAGGACAGATAATTAGCTTATGAGTCGATTGTTAATTTTTAAAATTTAAATGCTATCCATAATTTTTGTAATATGTGCATATTTTATCAATAAATGTATGATTTTTTCGCTTTTATTCTAAATGTTTAATTTAAAAATTTTTACTTTTTTTCCTAATACTATGTAGTTTAGCATTTGTACTAGCTTAGAAAATTTTTATTGAAATTTCTTCTTGCATCTTTTCATTCATACGTCATTTTACGTTAGGAACACGTATAAACGGCGATTTAATAAATATGTTCAATTTCTAATCGTACACATTTAATGAACAGTAAGAAGATTTTCGGAATTTATGAATTGTATAATAACAATATTTTTTCTATTGAGTTATAGTAAAAGATAATTAAATTTCTTAATAGATACAGCAGGTTAAATTAGTTATTTCCAAGTTTTATATCTTTAGTGAAAAAAAGGATATAGTCAACTTGAATACTACCAAATCTTTGAAATCTTCTTTGCTTACAACTGTAGAAACATTTCCAGGTAGGAAATTAATTCCAGATCACTTTACTTTAACGACGCAGCTGATAAAAAAAGGACGCTAAAGTTAAAGCGATCTGTATGATCATAAAATAAGATTTATAAATATTCAAATGAGGCGGCCATAAAATGCGGCAGCTGCATCCTGGAATCATGGGAGAAAATACAGTTTGAAAGTAGGAATGCTATTTGCATATTCTGAGCTCCGCATAAAGGAAACCAAACGACAAACTTCTTTCAATACACTGGATGTTATTTAAAAAAGAATAAAAATTCCGACTGAAAGTTTTAGCATCAATATGCTATCTATATTCTTGATGGTTTGAGGAATGTTTACCTGGTGGCTATTAAGATTTAAAAAAAAAGAATGGAAGTCAGATTGTAATAATGTTCCTAGGTAATTTTATGGAAATATTGCTTTTCATGAATTAATTGGATATTTTTGCTAATTCATTGGGATCTACTTCCAAAAAATGTTCGTGGTTAAAAATCAATTTTAATGCAAGCTATGGTGAATTTAACCTTTCAAAAGCTATTTAGTTTATTGTGGAAGAAATTGCATCGTTCTTTTATTAATTTTATTAAGGTGTATGTACACACTTTAAACTTCGAAAATCGTTCAAAATATCGAATATTTTTTTTATTGCTTAATAATGTTCTCTGATCCTTTAGCTTTCAAACGATACCAAGATGTTGTCAATATTCGAAATATTTCTCGAATTATAATTATTTTTCTTGAGGTGCTTTCATTAAAAACTCTAGTTACGGCTTTTTTAAAACTCATTTTATGAAGAATGATATTTTTCCACTATGTCGCTTCATTCGAACAATCATAACTCAACAAGAAATGAACCAAATACAGTTATTGATATATCAAAATAATCTGTTTGAAATAGTGGATGTTTTGTGCCTCACTCGAAGTTATATTTATATAAATAAATTTTTAATAGCTATCTAAAAGTAAAAATTATAGAAAAAATGTCGCTTTTTCTATTCATCGTTGATGAAGAAATTGTTAAAAAAAAACTATATATTTTTATAACTTGATTGAGGCAGACAACATGAAGACTAATATTAGGCATCATTTAAAAATAGAATTGTGTGCCTGTACAAATTAGAATTTAAGATATCATGTTTCAAAAAATAGGCTAATTAGCTCATTAAATATTATTTAATTAATTAATAATTAGTGTAATATAGTTTTTTCTCACTGAAATGAGTTTAAACATATATTAATGACCTACTGTGAAAAAACTGGATTTTTAGAGTTGGAATTTTAAAAAAAATCTTCTAGTGTGTACGTACACCTTAAGTCTGGCTGTTTCAAATTTCTTGTATAAAAATATGATGAAAACACTTTTAATGTACACAATGTATATTAATTTTCCATATATATTTCCATTTCCTGTTCTACACGAATAAATTGATCGGTCGATTCACTTAAAGAAGAAAAAGGACACACTTATTCCCTTCCTTTTTCATTTTGCTTCACATTCTAAAATGAGAAATATTTGAAATGGAAGGGAAAGCTCTGGGAATGTGGAATTTTGAGTTTACACAACTCGAGGAACTGTTTCATTTTACAAAAGTTGAACAGAGAATTGGTTTATATTCTGTAGTATCTGATGTAATTAATCATTTTCAAATTTATTCAGATTCAGATTTAAAACCGTATATGTTAGGTTTTACGTGTTAAATTACGTAAGAAATTGCATTATATTTGTTTGGTAAAATTGAATTAGACTTCTGTTTTATTAATGGTGCAAATAACAAGAAAATTCTTTTGTCTAAAGTATGTTATTATTTTTTCGTAGGTACATTCATAAAGAACCGGTTATGTTTACTAAATGAATTCTATTGTCTGATCTACATCCTGAGACTTTTAAATTCTTAATTTTGTATTGGACTGTATTGCTATAATTTCCATTTTTAAAAGGCTATATAGTATTAATAATAACTGTCTAACATTATAAAAAAATTAACAGGTGATATCTGTCTCACAGTTAACAGAACTTCCATCATCTTCACATTTTGCCTTAATCCCTGAACGATTTTTGTTTCGGAAAATATTCCTTTCCGCTTATTTTGTTTCTTTTATAATCTTGTCTCAAGAAGCTTTTTTTAATTATTGATTCGTGTATTATGAAAGCAGCATCGTAATCGTCTGCGCCGAATGGTTTTTTTACATCATTATTTTAGTATCTTAACACTTTAACAGAAAAAATTTTTGAATCAGTAATTTATTCCCCTCTTGAGTATTAATTCGCTTAGTTTTCTTGGTATTTTATTGCTTTATTAATTTTACAATTCATTAAATATTATTTCATGTATTTATTTTTGCTTTATCATCTTCTTATTCAAATTTTATAATTAATTTCCTGGTGATTTCAAAAAAAAAAAAAATAATGTTTTGAAACTTCTTATTAATTTGGAATTTTTTAATAATGGGAAATTGAGTTTCACGCATATTGGAGAAATTGTTAATAAAATTCTGAAATACACATTGGAGCTTTCCTTTTTTGCAAAAGACTGTCACGAATTATTTTTCTTTTAAATTAATCCATTAATAAAAGTGCCAGAATTGTAAATAAAAACATTGTTACAGGTTTAAAGCATTTTTCTGGAATTGATTTTATAAGGATTTTTCTCTTACTTAAAAAAAACAAAAAAAAAAAAAAAAACGATTAAACGATTATTTTGGGTTCATTTTGGATTCGAATTCATCTGTAATCTCATGAACGCGTTCCTAAACGTGAATTCTATTGCCTTCATATTCTTATGTGTTGCAAAATGAAATGAATATTGCCGCATTCAATAATTTATTCAATTCAGTATAAAAAATAAGGATTATTTGTATTTTTGCAGCCAATATTTGCAGCTAATATTTATTGCCCACAAATGTATTAAAATATACTTATTCTCTTTGAAATACATTTCCAATTTTTCCTGTGTTTTCTTATCACAATATATTGCATTGTTTTTGTTTTACGTAATGATTTGTGTTTACAATATGCATTTTTACTGCTATTTTTTTTTTCTAAATAAAGGAATATAACTTCTGATTACTGATGATTAAGTTCGCCGTTTTTGTTTCAAAAATAATTCCAACCGAAACCCGGAAGTTTTTTTTAGGTACTTCCTCCTTTCTTTCATTTTTTTAAGAAAGTGTTTTCACTGAAATGTTCGCATTATAATGAAAAACAAAATAACGGAATTATTCTATAATAACGTTCGATACTATTGATACGAATATGTGATGCTGCTTCCCAGCATAGTTGGTTCCATCATCAGAAAGACTGTTTTACAGTCATCTGTATTGGACGGAGTCCGGGTGTCGCGTCGGAGGTCCCAGAGCTTGGCGACGAATTTGGCGACTTTGGTGCCAAAATAGATTATACCCGAAACATCGAGAATTTTCCCGATCCGTCCATTAGGAACCGAGATACGCCTCGAAAGTTCCTGATTGGTTGAGAGGCTTCTAACCCCGCCTCTTGAGACCTATAAAAGGAGGCAGTCTGCAGCTGCCGGTGGAGAGTAGTTGGAAACGACAGTAAACAACAGGTCTTCCAGGGATTAGCAGAGCAGCGACGGAGTCAAGCTGGTGCTGAACTAAGTTGTGCGCTACTGTCTGCAGTAGAGTCTTGTTGTATGCTGCTGTAAGCATGTCTCGGCTGAAGATAATTGTCTTCTTCTCTATGCTGTATATAGTTGTCGTCTTCGTGCTGTCCTGTGTGTCGTAGTGTCAATAAACGTGTTGTGTGTTCGTCTACTGAAAGGACTGATCATTGTGTTGTGTTATCTTCATACCATACACAACCACTAAATACACACAAGTAAACGAACCCGATGGGTTGATAGCGATAGAGGGAAATCCGTAACAATGTGATGAATTTAGCGTATTAATTAAATTGTATAATAGCAAGGAGTAACAATTAACAAGTGATTCTTATATGATTATAGTTTGCCACATTTTTTAATATGATTCTGCACGTGTGAGTATCAAATTCAGTTGCATGTTACAATCTAAATTTTTTCAAAAATATTTCATCGTAACTGTCGTTTGTAAAAAAAAAAAAAAAAAAAAAAAATCGAACTTTTGAATTTAAAAGTCGATTATAGTATCTGAACTGGTATGGTTAAATAAAACTCGAAATTTTTGTGTCAAACAGGGCAACTCAATATTTGAAGAGCTAGTTGCTTTCATTGGTTGAGGCTATTATTTGTACCTTTGTTAAACTGTCGTATTATTCAACAATACTTTACATAATGGATCCTAATGTGTTACAATTTGCATGACTGGACAGTTGCAAATTTATATGGAGCAAGATAGCAACGAGGATAAGATTAATCAAATATTTACTAAAATTTGTTAATAATTCGAGAATATTTGCGAACGTTCCATTTCCTTTCAAATTTTATCAAATATTCACTGAATTGAGTAATAATCCTTAATACTTTGGAAATAATGTTGTGAAAACAACGTATATTAAAGATTATGCCAGGGTTATTACTTTCTTGCATATATAGTATAGAAAAAGTATTGTAATCGTTAAAAAATTCGAACTCGAGATTTCGATGAATCTCTGCATAACCTGAGTTCGAAAAACACATTTAAAAAAAATGTTTATCTGTCTCTCCATCTCCCTCTCTGTGATAAAAATAACTCGAAAACGCTGTGAGCTAGACGAATGAAATTTGGTACCCTGCCCTAAACCAAATTTGTTGATTTCTATCAAATTTTGAGCAAAATCCGTTCAGAGGAAGTCCGGTTGTTCGAATATAAGTTAACAAGATAATTACAAAACGAAGAGAGCTAGATGGATAAGATTCGTTACACAGATTTAACATTTATAATATAGACACCTGTCAAATTTTGAACAAATCCAACGAGGGTTGGCCGTCTTTTGGTATGTGCTTTCTGGAACATGTAAATGTGATAAATCAAAATCGTAATGATTTAAATGTAGAAAATTCGATACGAGATTTTTTTAATGCAATTGGAGTTTTGTGTTAAATTTTGGTTTCGAACCGATTAGGAAAAATGCATTTAAGACAAAAATTCTATATTTTCGGGAGCTATCAACAGCAGGCGAGGGATTAATTTCTAAATATTTCTTCAACAATGACACGGTAATTCAGTAAAATTGCTAAATTCTGTAAAATTGCTAACCGTAAAACAGACTCAGTAGAATTGCTAAATTCTGGCCAAAGTCTAATAATTCGTAACTCTTCCAAGTCAATTTCATGCAAACATATGGAAGAAAATTTGGAGAAGATCACTCCCGATGTGTTTTAGGTCTTCTTATCTAAATTAGTTTACTTCGTATTATGGTAATTTTTTTTAATAAAGAATTTCTGTAAATTTTTGCTTTTGTTCAGATGTTCTGTGAAACAATGATTCAAAAATGCAAAATTTTTCTACCATTCATTTTTTTTTCTTCATATTTTTGCACTATCCAGTACTGTGAAAATAATAGTTCTTTCAACATAATATGTACTGAAAACTATGACGATCTCCAACTTAACCCTTTAAAGTGCCATTTTTTTCTAGTCATATTATGTTAAAATATTTTTAGGCTTGAAATTAGAATAAGAAAAGGGATTCATTTAGCTTATTAGATACATTTAATTTGATTAATTAATTTGGTTAATTAATAATTAAGTTACAAATCAAGACACATCATTTTGTGTGAGATAAAGAACTGAAGCATCTAAGTGTCTGACTTACTAAAAAAAATTGTCAGAACTGATGCCAACCTACATAATTTCATACAAAGATTGAAAAATTTGGTGGGAAGCATACTTTCCACGGCCCTAGAAAGGGTTAAAGTGGCAATAATAAAACCTTCTCGACCTTAACTTGGCAGACATTAAAAAATAATATTAATGGGAAAAAAAAGTTATTCAAATCTGAATTCCGGCTTGCATTACCAAAGTAAATTTACCTTTCTTAAATGATTTCGAGAAATATCTATCACCTTTTTTTTTTTTAATTACATTTCTCATAAAAATCTTACCTTCGCTAAAAAAGAGGGAAAAGGTAGATTTTTAGATGCTGTTTCCTGTCGTTTTTCTTCCACTCAAATCCCCCTCCGAAGGCTATCTCTATCGAAAATGGATATTTTTTTCCTGTGCACACATAAAATTTCATCCCCTGTCGTATGCTCGGCTCCCGATTCTGTCGGATTTGTTCTGGAATCCTGTGAAAGAAGTTCGTTCGATTTCCAAAGTCTCTTTCAGTTTGGGATTTTTCTGCTAATACACCCTCTGCGGCGTATGAAAGGGGAGTTGGGGATGCTTCCCTACCAGAGAAAAGTCCCCGGAATTGATTCTCTTTCCAATGTCCCGTTGTGAGAAGGATCGAAAGAGTTTTCTCTTGCTGAGGGAAGTAGAAAAGGGTGGTTGAGAAAAACTTCATGTTTAAAAGATAAAAATGGTTATAGGAATCAATGAATGTTTGGCAATCTCTTCTGCTCTTTGAAATTTCAGCTTCCTGGATTTGTTGATAGGACTGATGTATTGTTCGGCGTAGCGAAAATATTTCGCCATTTAGGGAAAAGGGAGAAGTGAGGTTGATGTGTTTTTCTTGCTTCGGGGATAAGTTGTTTGCTGTAATAAATTTTTCTTTAAAGCGTTTTTTGAGCGCGATTCGAAGGTGATGGAAAAATTGATGAAAGTATTGATTGGAAAGTCTATTTGAATTCGAAATACTCGAGCGATTTAAAAGGAAGGTACATATTTTGAGAAGTGCTAGCGTACCTTAAGGCAAAAAACACATAAATAAAGTAATAAGACAATTAAAAGTACTTGAACTTAAAAATTAAACACGATGGGAACATAATTTTGGTATTACCTGTATAAAAAATAATCTGCGCTATGAAGTTTCTTGCTAGGTCAACAACACGACCTAGAGATCTGTAACTAAGGCTTGTGTGATAGATATCTTGTTTTACTCTACGAGGTATTTGGGTTTTATCCGATATTTTTACACCTGAGATAACCAATAACTGTTTCTTTTTTGGTGGGGTGGGGTGAGGATGTATTTTAAACTGGTTATTTGTTGGGTATCCGTTTCCGCTCTTGCGCTGCTGCTGATGGCTGATACCGATACGAATAAGATTCCAAACTGAGATTTCGTTCCTTCAGAAAAGATATTGATGACTATGTGTCATTGACCTGACGGTGATTGATGAGTGGATGAAACGAGAATAAAGAAAGGTTTTTGTTATTATATTTAACATGGAAAAAAGAGCGTTGATTCATCTGTGGTATGTTCACCCTTACATGGGGTTAAGAGTACTCCTAATAGAGGATGAAAAATGTAATACAATTGGTATAAAAAAGGCATTGATCCATCTGTGGTTCTTCACCGTTACATTGGGTTAAGTGATACTAGAGGATGAATCATATAATACAGTTAGTGTAAAAAATACATTGATCCATCAATGGTAGTTAGTATAGAAAAAGGCGTCGATCTGTCAAATATATTTCCCTGTTACATGGGGTTAAGGACAGTAATGGTATGGGATATAGTATATGCAGTTAAATAAAGATCACGCATGCTCATAAATTCACCGAGATAGGATGATTACAAACTCGAATTAATTGTATCAAATTGATATAGTATCATCCGATTGATAGTAAATGAAGTTGGAGGAGATTACCAGTTGATATTAATCGAATTCACAAACTGATATCGAGTGACTGATACTCTGAGTCTGTATCAGTTTTGTGTACCTGATACAAAATATTAGGTTGATGCCGCATCGCCTATTACTGCCTAAAACTCGGTACACAAAATATTCAGTTTCTTTAATATATATATATATACTCTATGCCCAGAACACCGTGATTAAAAATCTGCTTCTTAGTGGGGAAAACACGAAACTCAATCATGGTTTTCATTCTGCAGCAACGTATTTTTTATTCGAGTAGTAAATATTGATTTCATTGAAACATATATAATGATCCGTTGCCAAATGATCTACAGAATATAGCCGGGAATATACAGTCACTCAATATCATGCCAATGGATGGACGATCAGAGATACGAGAAACTAGTCAGAATTGGTCTGGGGTGGACTGGAAGGTTAGCTATCCAGCCCGTGTAATTTTCTTCTCATTCCGTTTTTATTACGCTATTTGGATTGAACATAAGCGGAATGCGGATCAGAAGATACTTATTACAAACTATATTTACAAAATAACATTTATGAAATAAAAAAATAAATTTTGATTTGTACTAGCTGTTTTTGGTGACCTATTGATTCGTCAGGAATATGGATTCTGTTTGATTTCATTTAAATCTCTTATCTATGACTTGATATTTTTTATTCCATCATCAAATTGTAATAGACATGAAGCCGTATTATTTTGAGAACCCTTGTGCCTGTTGTTTTCCTAATAGAAGCATTAGCCTCTTAGCTTAACCGTGGGATTAAATGCAATCTAGCTTCTAATTACTTGTTGTCTTTCGCGGAATTGGAACTTCACTTGTTTATTCCTCACGCAAATTGTGCAGAAATTAAATAGAAAAATATTTTCATTCAATAATACGAGAAACTCAGGTGTTTAAATATTTGATGAAACAATTAAAATTGTTGGATTGTATTTAATTATAATAATAAAAAGAAAATGATGCAAAAAAATGTTTAAAAGATGTCAAAAGTCAGGAAACCTTTTACAAAAACTAATTTGATATTATTTTAAAGAATTACTGTTGTTGTTTTTTTATTTTAAGCTGGTAAAAAAAATTAACTTTTTTTGTAATAATATTTTCGGAAGTTATTGTGGAAAAATGTTTAAATTTAGTTTAATTTTTAGTTAATTAAAATTCGGAAAAGTTAAATTGCTTTGATGTGCCATTTTTTACCTAAAAAAATTGAGCCAAACTGACAAACCATCTGATCAGTCGATTGCAGCAGACAGACATATGATCAAAATCACTTTTGCTATTTGTAGAGATAATTTTTGATTAAATTATAGTATAGTTTCAATTTTGTGCCTGTAAAGCATTTTACTTTATTAAATGAAATGATTCTATAATATGTATATTTTTTTCCTTTTTAGGTAAGTGTTCCAAAAGTTTTTCCTCCTCTTTTAATATACCTCTTCTACATAGGTGAGTTTTTGTATTTTTGATAAATGCTTATTTATCTATACGTCAGTGCGAAAGTGGATGTCTTGGCTGAATTTTGCCACAAATAAATTAAAATTGTACCATTGTTATATTGCTAGATTTTATCAAATGCTATTTCAAAAATGTCATGTAATGTAATGCTTTATTTTTGATATAATTAATTTAATCAAAATTGAAATTTACATGATTAGTTTTCTAACTGAATTATTTTTACGCAATTTAATTTTTAAAAATCTTTAGTTCATGACTTTATTATATTCGTACCTTCAACGAATATAATTTATGAACTCACTTTTTTTAAAAATCTCAAATTTCTATTCACTTAAAATAATGAATGTGCTCAATTTGGTGTTTTTACTTGAAGGCTGTTAAGATTTGTCGTCTTGAGAAAAAGAATAGTCATATCGCTTTAAATATTAATAAATCAAGTTTTTTGGTTCTAAAATAGGTTTTTTCTGATCTGTTGAAAAAAAAAATGGTTTCTTCGATGAAGATTTAAACAAAATCATCTTTGTGTAAATTATTTCAACGATGCTTTTCAATATTTAATTTTCCTAATCAAGTTTGATGATAAGTTGGTTTATTTTCAGTTGAATCTTTCGTGTTATTCCTGACTCTCTGAATTAAATATCATCAAAAATCAAATTGTTATAGATATTAAAGCCGTGCAGTTATAATAGTCTTACACCTGTTCTCTTTAGTGTGTACATGAACCTTTTTTTTTTTTTAATCTAGAATTTCATTATTTTTAATGACGTCAATTCCATGTTTAAAAGAAGGATGGGTAACTTTCTCACATTCTTCTTCAAGATCGTACAAATTACCACTAAATAATGTCTTTTCCCTTATTCAACAATTGTGAACAATTCCGAAGTTATGATGTCGTATCTCAATTCATATATTTCGGGAAGCCTTGTTCGCACCTTGCATAGCATTGGCGTGCAATAGTTACGAAATATTAACTTTTGTCGCGGATTTTTTCATTTTTACTGAATATATCCTGTGATCCATGACGAGATTTTTTGGCGATTAATCCCCGGCATGCTGTTAAAAGTATCCGAAAATCGTTTTTGCGTTTTAGATGAGTTTCTCCCAACCGATTGAAACAAATATTTAACATAGAACTATACTTATAGTCTCAAAACCCCTTATCATATTTAATATATTTGACATTGTGCTTTTGAGTTATCGCATTTGCATATTTTTGAAAGTTTAATAACTGATTTAATTTATTAGAGTGAAACTCTTTTTATTTAAAACATTAGAATCTCAAGAATATTTCGTTTAAATATGATACACAGAGAAGAAGCTATTGATAAAAGCTAAACATTCGTAATTTTTTAGGGCATTGATGATCTAAGCTACATAAAATGTAATTATTTACTTCACTTAGACCATTTTAGCACATATTTATATTATTAAATATTTACAAATTAACCGTTGGGACATGAATGGAAAATATATATTTTAAACCATGTTTGTCTTAAATAAAGCTGATTTATTAAAATAATAATGCTGATATTGCAAAAGATCATAGAAAACTTTGTCTTGCATATATTTTTCAGAAAATATTATATTTCTTATTTATTGCATATCATAAAGACACATGTTGAAAATTAACAATTTTCTTGATTTAATTTCCGGCAACCTGTAACTTATTTTTGATTCGAGCTTTATTCAATGTAATGGCAACACGTTCATAAAAGCTAATTTTTTTTTCTCTCATTCACGCGAAACGTGCTCGTGCAGGTTAAATTTTATTTTTTATTTTGTGGGAAATAAATTATTAAAAAATATAATTAAATATTTTTTTAAAAAATTCATTAAAAATAGAAATTTTATTTGTTTGTTAAAACATTAGTATAGTTGAAAGCTTGTTTTTTGAACTTCAGTATGATGTAAAATTCAATTTTGTGTTATAATATTTTCTGAAGTTATAGCGGAAAAATACCAAATAGACGGGAATTGTAAATTGAACGGTCTGGTCTGTAGAGCGCCAACACACGCGCGCACACACACACACACGCACACGCACACTGAGCTTTACTATAGGTTTATTATATATCAATATTACATTCTGACTGATATCTTATTCGCTGTATTCCTTTGATTATTTGTCCTTTATTGCGCCTCTTAAAAGCGTAAAAGCGGATTCATACAAATAAACGCAAATCCTAGATATTTCTAGTCTCCATTCTTTCACTTTTGTATGCAAAAGCGCGACTGCTTTTTGCACAAATAGTCCCCCATTCTGGATATTTACAGCGTTAGAAATAAATCGTTCCATATTTTTATGCTTTATTCCCATAGATTTTATTTATATTTCCTAATGTTTTTCGAAGAGGAATCCAGTTTCTCGGGGTGCTGTTGCGTTGCATTTCGTATAGAGTTTCTCCCCCTAAAATATTCCGATTTCGGTCGCTTATCCTTAAAATTAATGTCTTGATTTTAAAGGGAGTGCGACGCGGAGGCATTTTATCATCCGAAATGGCCTCTAAAATATTAAATGGCTCCTCTCGTGGTACGTAATGTGCGTTTCTCTCCTCCGTAGTGCATAAACAAAGCTCTGCGCGAAAGGGATTCGGGTTGAGCAAAGAAATGGCATAACTCTTTCGCCTCTATTCGATACCCTCGCATAAATCATATTCTGTTTCTCACTTTCTTGAGCGCTGTGTAAGAACTTTAAATTTGATGATACACTAGAGTGTATTTGATTAAATAGGAGTTGCCACATCAGGTGACCTCGTGCACAGATGGAGGGAGGGTTAAAAGAATAATAATAATAATAAAATCTCTTTTTGACATCGCAACATTATATCTTTCCTTAGCTTGATTATTTTTATTATCATCCTAGAACATGATGTTGCGTTGGTTAAGGGTTTTTGAAACCTCAAAATGCACGGGTCGAAAATAAATGGTCATGGTAATAAGAAGTTATCCCCCGAAGGAGCACAAAGAAGAAAGCGGGAATCAACGCGAAACAGCAAATGGAGGTATCGAAAGTTTATATATTAAAAATTTCATTTTTTCTAGTTGACAAGAAAAATTTTTGGCTTGGAGTGATTTTGAGAAGGGGGGGGGGCATCTTTTTTCTAAAAGTTGACGATTGTGCAATATAATAGTCACGTAATCATTCCAAACCAGTTTAAACAGCATTTTTAAAAAAATCTGGCCTTGAGGAAAAAAAAATTTAGAACTCGATTGATTTTGTATGGGTCAAAAACCCTCCCTTTTCGAAATGTTGGCGATTGCGAAATATGAATCATGTGAGAACATGATGTTTTTTATCCATCGAATTGATTCCACGTGACTTAATGTTCTCACATGATAACATGAAATTTGCGATAGCAGATTTCAATTTTTTTAAAACTTTTATTTTTAAAATATTTTTTTAATTCTAAAAACAGGAAACGTGCACAGAAGAAACTGTTTTAATATCATCACAACTCGAAGATATTAAATCCATTCCAATCTAGTTCTAAATAGTTTGCAACTGGAAATTCCATTAAAGAGTAACTGATTTCAATGCAATACAGTTATTAAACAATGCAAAGTATTGTTGTAAAATATACTTCAAAAATGTTTTTATTAATTATTTAATGTATTTTAATTCCTGTCATTAAATCTTTTACTAAGACCATTTTGTCAAAGTTTTTAGTTCTCCCCTAATCTAAAAAGTTAACGTACGTTTTAACATTATTTAAGACACTCTTAATATTTCACAATTTAATATTTAATGTAAAAATGTAATTTTTTTTTCTGGACCATTATGCGTTCTCTCTAGAGGATCCTTTGTTGTTTGGATCCGATATATATATATATATATATATATATATATATATATATATATATATATATATATATATATATATATATATATATATATATATATATATATTAAAAATATTACATTTAAAGAAGAAAGATTGATATCTTTGATTTTTTTTTATTACAAAAATGTTAAATATTGTATTCAAAGTTATTGCTACAAATTATGGAAATTTTGATTAATTTTAATGTTAAAGATATAATTGAAATTTTGAAACTCTCTTTCTTAAGGAGAACCTATTATTCAAAACGTAATTACATTCAGAATTTAGTAGTTTTGAATTAAAAGATACGCCCTGTTAGGATAAAGATATGTTGTTTTTAGTGTGTCTAATTAAACTTTGGGTCGCGACATTTGATAAAGTCGTGTTGGGGTAAAAGAATAATGGAATAAATATATTAATTGAAGATAAAGTGGCGTAGAGTTTCTTCATGCCAGTGGCGTGGCGTGAAGCAATCATTAACAGTTTAAAATTCGAAAGGATTCTGAAGAATTCAAATCAGAGAAAAGTAGTCGTGAGATTTTAAAAAAATCTAAAAGGATGAAAAAATTCTAAAATAACTTAGAGCAAAACAACTTTCATTGTTTTATTTTTATTGAAACAGTGTTCAAAACTTTATTCGGAAACACTTTTCAAAGGTCAAAAGTACACACCCACGCTTTATGAACCAAACTATGTGAGAAAGTAGTAGAAAAGATAAATATTTTTCTCCCGTAACTATAAATTTTTTGCCAACTATAGGCGTGGGCTTCAGTATTATGAGTTTCGGAATGAAACAAATGAAAGTTTTTTTTTTTTTTATTTCTTTTCAAAAATTCCTATTTAATGTTTTATATGAAATTCATTAATAGTAAATTGCTGGAACAAAAAGAATTCCACTGATAAGAACAAAACAGAAATATGATTAAAAAAATTGAAATAATGAATTTATATTATTGTCGCATTTAAGTGAGTAATGAGTGTGCTTCCTCATTCATTCATTATCTACCTTTTAACTGTAAATGTAGATAGCAGCCAGATTACGGTATAAATTCGTGGAAAAAATATCCTTGCTATATATCTGGGTAACAGGAAAGATTATTTTAAATATTAGGTAAAACTAAAAAAAAAAAAAAAAAGACATTTCGTTTCTCGAGAGGTTTTGCAAAAATATATTATCATTTTCCAGTGGAAAGTATTATATATATAATATGTATGATATGATAGTTTAAAATCTAATTTAAATTCCAATTAATTTCCTAATTTTTGTCTTAAATGAGTCCCAGCTAACTTTATTCTATAATGTTCTCTTATTTCCTGATCCAATTCCATTTTTTATTTAATAATTTCTAACGTGCGTTCTAGAAAACTGATGACTTTTGCATTTTCCTACGCTTCGAGCGAAGAGATAAAAGGAATTCCTAAAGCCCACACATACTTTTAAATGTACTTATGATTTCCTTGCCTACGTTGACACTTGACAAAGAAATCCTTATCAGAATATCATAGTAAACTCTGAAGATACAGGTTTTTACCAATTTTGCTCTTATATCACGATGTAACAAGATTTTTTTTTATTATCGCTTAAAAATCTTATTTTCATTTCCGAAAAGACTTTTCTTAGTATTTGGTTAATAAGGAAATTATTATTAATATATATTGTTAAGACGTAAATTTTACTGCTATTTCAATTTTTATTTATATTTAGATTCAATTTTTCTTTGTTTTTGCCCTTTTTAATAACTAACCAATGCAAACATTTTTACATTTGCGTTTAGACGAAATGCAAGAATAAATTATCTTTAAATTGGACAATAAAATTTAAGACTCCTTTCCTTATCTGCTTTCATTTCGATTAATCTTCTTTGCTGATTGATATTAATAACTCAACTTATAGAAACTAAGAGCTAAAGGATTTCAGTACAGTATAAAATAAATCGAACGTAGGAAAGGTTGATGCGATTGGGCATTTTTAATTATGCCACAGTTTATGGCTGGAGAGACATTTTTCAACAGTTCATGTGGCAATTTATAAATAAATGCTTTGTTTTTTATAACAAGGTTTTGTTAACAACTTTATATAAAAGTTTGCACTAATAAAAAATGAACTCTTGTAATAACGCCATAATTAAAGCAGTGACAGTAGAGCATTGTAATAGAACATTCGCAGAGTGTGTATCACAGTGCACGTATGGCCTGTTCACCTGTTCGTGTATGATATTTATTAAGAGAGTTTAGCAAATGACGAAGACAGTTGTACCCGGATGAAATGCATTGTTTCGGGTAATGAATCTTGGTATTGACAGTATACATTTAAATAAAAAAAAGCGCTCATATGCATTGAAAATACACATGAAATCCACTATCGAGGAAATCAAAGGTAATGCCGTTTGCATGGAAAATCATGTTAATACTTTTTTCAATCACCACGGACCATTTTTAATTGATTTGATGTCACCATTTATACTATATAATACTACATTACTTTCACAAAATTGCAGAATGCAATAAAAAGTGATCTTTTTCGACTTATCTTGTGTCATGTGATCCTTCATCATGTTTACTCATCTTACACAAACGTACCAACAAAAGGTGATACTCAGTGTATAGCCATGTGGTATCAAATGAGTGAACAACTTAAGAAAAACTTGTAAGAGAAACTTTTTTGCTTCGACGGTCAGTTAAATAAAAGAATCAATACAACCTCAATCATTGTTCACCAGTAGTTGCAGAATTGATGACATCATTGTTTTAAAAATTAAGGCCATTCTGTTAGATTTTATAACTTCTCCATCTGGCTAGTTTTTATACCAAGTTTTTCAAAAGAAAAGGAGCAGATTTAAAATATTTATTTCTGATTAATGGCGTTAAATAGATACGAAATGCTGAATAGAGGAAAGCTCAAGTTTAATCTTATGAATTCAGACCATCCAAGTAAAAGTATCGCTGTTTGTTTACGACAAAAACACCGGAGCCTCAGGAAAAATTGTTTTATGTGCTGTAATATGCAAAGAGTGAATCTATGCAATCTATGTTCGTTGCCTGCAATATGCAAAGAGTGAATCTATGCAATCTATGTTCGTTGTCTGCAATATGCAACGAATGAATCTATGCAATCTATGTTCGTTGTCTGCAATATGCAACGAATGAATCTACGCAATCTATGTTCGTTGCCTGCAGTATGCAAAGAGTGAATCTATGCAATCTATGTTCGTTGCCTGCCATATGCAAGGAGTGAATCTATGCAATATGCAAAGAGTGAATCTGTTGTTGCGTTTCTGCTTGCATTTTCGCTATAAGTCACCTCGTGATTAACCGGTTTATTGCAAGGAATTCATGGGAAGTAATTGCTTATGAAAATATATGGTACTGATCATCCTCGCATATCAAATAAAACTGCATTCGAAAATCGGCAAGTTTTTGAGAGTTAAATAAAAGGCAGCGAATACTTATCATTTACAACTGTTATTCTTCAAAATCTACGAGATTGAATTGTTACAATACTGAATTCAATAATCAGGGACCATTACTTCATGTGTTGCAAGAAATGGACATCAAATTCGATGTTTTTCGCATAAAAGGTGAACGCATGCTAAATGCATAAAATGCAACTTTGAATTTACTCTATCCAGCTATATATCGTATATGTCTCTATTTTCATTAATTAGAAATAAATATATTAAATTTGCTGCTTCTTTTAGAATATCCTTGCGTATATGTTTTTATAGAATATGTTTTTATCAAATTTCTTCCCTTCAAAAAATAATTTTTAAACCAATCAAGCAAAATCACTACTAGAATACCTTTCAAAAGTATTGATTAATTTTTATGAAATATTATATTTCAGAATTATTTTTTCTTAACTCAATAGTTATTTTGGAAATAAAATTTAATTTTTTTTTTTTGCAATTTTAAGTTATTATTAAGTTGGATATTCTTTTCTTGTTTAATGCTGGTTGAAAATAAAGAGATTATCATTGGGAAAATATCAGTTAAAAAAATTGATTTGAAATTTGGTAAAATTGAAATGCTTTTAAAATTTTGTCAAATTTCTTTTTACAAAAAAAAAAATTGTTTGTTCTTAGTTTCCAGTACTTGATGGAATAATTTCACTCTTGGTTCGATCGACTCGAAATTTTTAAGGTATTGATGGAATTATCTCTATATTAAAAGAATTCCAAATTGAAAAGAATGATTTTCGGTGATGATGAACTTTTTTTAATAAAAAACTTTTCTTCGATAAAAGATTTTCCAATCGAAACATTTTAGAGCGCCCTTTCATTCTAGGACAAAGAAAGGTTTTCGTAATGTTGTGCCTGCTTTTTTTAAATCTTCTTTATTCCGAGATCTATCAGAAAACGGTCTTAAAAATTTTCCCTGCTTTTGTTGCTTATCGCATTTCAAAATGTCGATAATCAGAGAGAAAGATTCAATTTAGAACGTCGATAAACTTCTGGATTTCAGTCGATATTCCGAGAAAACTGTTCCACTTACGTGGAGTGATAGAGAGTTAGGGAGAAACTGAGTTTTGCGAGACTCTTCATTTTGTCATTTTCTTTGAATGCGAGTGTTGTCTTAGAACTTCTTTTGCTTTTTTGTAATTAGTTTAATGTTAGCAGCCAAAGGACAGCAATGATAGAAAAATTATATGAATATGCATCATAGAAGTAAAGTAAATTATTACTTCCATATTATACTCGAATGAGAATCGCTTCTTGCTTTCTCATGTACGATGCACTCGAAGACAATATATTGCACTCCTCAAAGAATTTGAACTAGAGATTTCTGATGAATCTTCGGGATTGATACTTCCCGTATCCGAAGTATAGAGGAATTACTGTAATCGGTATAAAAAATTCGAAATCGAGATTTTGGGTATCACGTCTGTCTGTGAACAATTATTATTTCATGAATTTTGTTTTCACTAACAAAATATGTCTCTTTATGTGGAATAGCATAAGTTTTCAATTTCTCTTTGATAGTTTGTTTAAAAGCCTCTACCATTTCTCATTTGAATTTTAACCAGCTTATCGCTCTTTGTTTTATTTATCTAATGTTAAAAATCCTCTTACCAAAATTCAACCAATAAATGTCAGATTCCATTCAATTTGGGTGATGATCAAAGCGATGTCTCTCCCACTTTATGCTCATTACACTTTTTAAATAACCAGTTGGTTATAGTTGCAGGGGCATAAAGCGGTGTTGTGTTGTGCGTTTGTAAATATGATAAAACAAAAACCCTTTGAGCTTGAAGACTGGCATTTGGTATATGGATTTATGAATATCTATCATATTGCAGCATTGAAAAGATGCAGTCGACTCCCAATGGACGAATGGGCATAGCACTGTTCTCAGATGCAAGAGATCGTAAGTTCGAATCCCGCTAGAGACAATGCGATTCACTGTTTGTGTAAATATTTAATTCCATGATTTTATTTTTTCCTTTATTTCATGCGCCAGCAGATTCTGAAACTTTCTTTAGTTTACCAGACAAGTGTTCTGGACTTTTCTTATTGTCTCCAGAATAGTATTCTGGAACTTTCCCTCCTAGTATAAAAGCAGAAGATCTATCAGTCACTGTGTTCTCAGTTCGGAGTTGAGATAATAAATTGGTTTAGCTCTACTTCTTGTGTGTGTCATTGAGTTCCACACTGAAGTACCTACGTGACAATATTTTGAACTGAATCCATTTACAAGGCTGGCTGACTGCTCAATTACAAGTGAACTCTATGATTCCAAAATGCAAAGAGTTGAATAGATAAAATTTGATACATAAGCTTAACGTCTAAAATATAGATTATCAAATTTTGAACTCTAGTCTATCACAGAGTTGATCAAGTGTCGGTCTATATTTTTACATGCATGTGAACGCAATAACTCATCAATTCAAGCTTAAATATGTGAGATTTGACAAGTGATCTTATGATAATGACTGTGCCAAATTTTGATTTCAATCAGTCGGCAAAAAAAGCGTCCAAAATACATGTTTTCCCAATAAAAGCAGTTAAAATGCTAAATTCACACCAAAGATCTATATTTTGTGACTAACGTTCACCAGTGCCATGCAAGAAATTCGCTGCCTATTCACACGTCTACAGATTTATGCAGGGGGGGGGGGGGATAAGACCTTTATTGGATGGCATGTGAGAAAGTTTGGGCAGTACCACTTTCGCTGCTTGGATTTCATCTGTCTGTCTGTCAGCATGAGAAATTAGAACGCTTTGAGCTAAACAGTTCACGTTTGGTTTCGATTCTTCTTAATATGTTCAAAAGAAGTTTTTTATTTGACTGCATGTAAACAAATTAACTTAAAGATAAAGCTTAGATCTTGGAAATTCTATACATTTTTATCATAATTATATGTATTAAATTGTGTGTCTCATCCGTCATCACCGGAATGACTGTCTGTCAGTCTGTGTGTTTGCGTGTACATAAATGCGATTCACAAAAATTCGATGTCCTGTATTGTGATTTATTTTGTAGATTTATGTCAAATTTTGGACTTAAATCGATTTAAGAAAGGAAGATGTTCAAAATAAATACATCGATACATAAATGAATACATGATACATAAATGAATACATAAATCATGAATACTTGAATACATAAATCGAAAACGCAAAATTCGATATCCTGTATTGTGATTTATTTTGTAGATTTATGTCAAATTTGGGACTTAAATCGATTTAAGAAAGGAAGATGTTCAAAATAAATACATCGATACATAAATGAATACATAAATCATGAATACTTGAATACATAAATCGAAAACGCAAAATTCGATATCCTGTATTGTGATTTATTTTGTAGATTTATGTCAAATTTTGGACTTAAATCGATTTAAGAAAAGGTATTCAAAATGAATACTCCGTTTTTCTTCGCTATATTATGAAGCACGGAACACTGCATATTGTGCAATGCACGGTAAAGTCAGGGAAGAGGGAGGGATATTCTCTTCTTGTTGACTTTAGGTTCCTGACCCATTATATATCCTGAATTCTCTTTAAGGATATATAGAATTAAGGGGAATATAAAACAGGTGCGGTCATTATATATTTATTATGTATAAGAGAAAGTTTAGAAATAATATTCCCACTAATTTAAATGTGGAAGCCACCTGCACATCTTGTAGAGGAGAAAAGAACTTGACATCAAAGACAACGTAAAACAATGTTCTTTAAATGTCATATTTTATAACATTTATCACGTGACTGTGACATGGGTATTGTCACATTTCTGTTATTTGTGTAGATAGATGTGTCTAAACTTTATTCTTTATTTCATGTTTCATAATTTATGAACCTCAAATGATTGCTTCTAACTTTATTCTGTAACTAATACGTTTTTAATATTTAATTATTAATTTACTTTCTAATTCTCTCTTCTTTTTTTTTACTGTATAAAGTCTATATTTTGCTCTAAAATATTTCTTAGAAAAACTATCTGGAATAGCTAGCTTATCTTTTAGCTTGTAGCTAGTTTCGTCTGAAGAAGATATGTGTTGGCAATCGTCTGGTCGGTGCTTGATGTATTATGATGATTTAGATCCGATGACTTTTCTAGTGGAAAGCCATTAATCTTGGAAAATGTTATAGTTTAGAAATAGCATAAGTGATTTCTCTTTTAAATTTAAGGGGACTGGAGGAGAGAATTGAAAGGTTTCCTAGAGTTGGGATTGTGTAGATATTACTTCCAGAACGGAAAAAAAAAATTTAAAATGTTTCCATAGAATGAAATTTATAGGAGGATTTCTTTAAAAAATTTTCTACTTGGTAAAAAAATAAAACAAAATTCATGTTTCTCGTTTTCTCTATATTGATTTTATGCTATTCCAGAGAAGAAAAATAAAATTTTAAAATAAACATTACTTATTGTAGATTATCACAATTTCACTTCAACTTTTTATTGAAGTCAAAAAGAATGTATTACGAGTGTCAAAAGATTTTTTAAAAATTTTGTTTGCAAAAATTGTTGCTGCGATATTTATTTATATATTATTCTGCAATAATTGTAATTTTTTTTTTTTGAGAATCAAAAGCTAAGATGAGAGGTTGTTATTTCCTGGCTTCTTTGCACCACTTCATATATAAAAAAAAGTGGCCGTTAGAACAAAAACGGGCCGTGCTGCGAGAAATTTGGCATTACAATACATTAGGGAATACAATTACAGTTTTAAGTTTTGTATTCTAATAATGTGAATTGTATTTTCGAAAATTATCGACGTATCGGTTTTGGCAAGTGATTACTGATGAAGGAAATTGAATACGTATTAAAGCAGATGAATTTCCACAGGAGGCTACATGAGTAGAAACCAAAAACAACTAACAACAAACATAAGAAAAAGAGCGTGAGCATAAGCCGGACTTGTATAAGAAAGAAAAAAAAACGTAAAAATTAGTTAAAAAGAGGGAGAGAGAATGAAAGCATTATAATTGATCTTGCGCCACATCTGTGCTGCCTTAGAATAGCCGAACTGCCATTAAACTCAGTTTGGAAAATTCTTGTTTTTAGCCTTCCGCTGTTGCACAGAGAGTAAATTTTGGTACTTTTTAGGATTGGACAGAAATTCTCCCCATCTTGTGTACCTGCTATTAACTAATTCATTTTTTCTCTTATTATTATTTTTTTTTCGTTCATCGACCTATTATTGTGCCAAAAAGTAACCTATAGGATTAAAAACTAAATAATAAACTGTAAAAATAAAATTAAGAATTGCCAAAACTCTTATGGGAGAGCTCCAACTGGCTATAGGGTTGATTCAACCAATAGTATATCAATTTTAGCATTGGATATCCAGAAACTCAATTACCCGCCCAGCCTTGGCATCCGGGTTCTATGATCTGTAGATTCAACAGATCTGTAACGAGCTCACTGTGCAAACATGAGACTCTGCGCCCTCCAGAGATGACTCCAACTTCTGTAAAATGGCCATAGTCCAATTAAAGAAACTTCACCAGTTGCGATTCCATGTTCATTTCTCTATTACTGTAAATGATTGTCAAAATGAAAGAAGATAAATTAATTAAATTGTCTAAATTATCAAATATCCTATTAATATTTACAGCCCTATCAGCCGTCAGATAATACAAGCCTGAGTCATGGGAAAAATTCTTTAACGGGTTTCAAATTAAAAAAATTATATTTCTATTTTGAATTGTGATGAATCACCAATTCCAATGAACGAAGTTGGTTTAAGTATAGATTTAAGTAGGCCTAGCATATCTTATTCAGTCCAATCATTAAGGTGACAGCTTCTAAATACCTAAGTGTATAAGAAAAATTGAGTATAGAAATTCAACTTTTCAGTTTATATTCACTTTTATAATGCTAACTAAATTTCAAATTTCGTACCTCGAAGGTCAAATTAAAATGAAAATCTTCTGTTATGCATTAAGGCAATTCGTTTAAATCAGATTTTCGACTCCAGTAAATCTTTCAATTCGATTTATTTTACGTTTATTAACTTGCAATTCAATTAATCAACCTGGAATTAAATGTTTTTAAATATTTCCTCTTTATTTTTTTCCGGTAATGATTTCCTCAATTAAATTAACGGTGTTTCATTAGCAAAACTAATTCAATGTAGACTTTTTGTGCTGATTATAAATCAAATTACGTTACTTTCTCGCCTCGGAACGAGTAACAAAATTAATCTGTCGCCAAATGAAAGGATTATATAATTTTTTTAACCACGATTTTTTTCTCGTTATTTTTTTGTTAAAAAAATCCAATTTCCACGCCAATAAACGCCAATTTTGTGCATGGTCTGTAATTTACGACAGTGGTGAATGGAAATTTTATACAATTTATTTATTAAAAACTCTGGCGTAATGTTTGCATCTACATTGGGTTTTTGTTATCAGTTATATTAATCGTAATTTTTTTGAAAGGATTAATAATTACTAGCCGCCTTTGGCGATCAATTGATTCGCTGGGTTTAATGGTTGCTAAAAATTCAAAAACTTTCAGTATAAAAAGTTTACTTTTAAGGGAGTAGCATTTCAAATGATTTTGAGTTATCTAGACGAATTTGAAGAAAGTGAAAATTTCACCGCCCCCCCCCATTTGACCCTTCTCTTTGTTAAATGTTTCACTGCGTATTCAGCCACGATTTTCAGCTTTCTAATAACATTTTCTTGTTCATACAAATCCCATTTAAACTCCTTTTTTATAAATTAAATCAAATATATTGTTACGAAATTTCCGGGGTTCGTTTGGATGGTGGGGGCTATATGGTGTGAAGAACGCTCAATCACCAGGCGGCAGTAGAGAATAAAACATTGACGTTTATTTACACGAAGACACAAAGGACAGCACAAAGACGATTATCTTCAGCCGAGACGTGCAGCATACAACAGACTGTACTGCAGACAGTAGCACACAGCTTAGTTCAGCACTAGCTTGACTCCGTCGCTGTCTCGCGTATCTCTTGAAGGCCAATTCTTCACCGTCGCTTCCGACTACTCTTCGACTCCACTGGTCCACGACTACTCTCGACTACTACTGTTTCACGACTGCCCGGCAGCATCGGCGTCTTTCTTTTATAGGTCTCAGGAGGTGGGGCTAGAAGCCTCTCAACCAATCAGGAACGTTCAAGGCTTAACTCGGTTCCTACTGGAGGGTTCGGGAAAATTCTCGATGTTTCGGGTATAATCTATTTTGGCGCCAAAGTCGCCAAATGGTTGCCAAGTTTATCGCCTAGCTCTGGGACCTCCTATGGAAGCAACTATGCTGGGAAGCCATCACAGGTTCATAACAATATGTTTGTGCAATGCTTTGACCACGCATAAGCAAACATACGCGCACGCACGGACGCACACACACATACACATATAATAAGTTCAAAAAAGGTGTGTTATATATAGATGGAAATAAATAAACTTTTGATCGAAAAATTATTTAGGATTTTGTGTGTATAATCGATTAAGATCTGGAATAATTTTCCTGAAATCATGTCAGAATAACAGTTGAAATAAGTAATACTTCTATGACGAATCTAACTAATTTTGTCGTTGAAAATACTCCAAAAAATATCTTTTTTTTTTTTTTTTAAATTAAATTAGAACGCAACTTTTTTTTAATTTATTTTAGAAGTTCTATTAATTCAAGCATTACCTCTAACCAAAATTTAAATGCTTAAATTAAGATTGTGATATCTAAAACATTCTGTATTTTATTATGGTTTATGTCCAAAATGTTTAATATTCCTGTCACTTTCTCATAATAAAACAATTAACCTTATCTGGTACATATCAAATTCAATTAATTATCTCTTGAAATATATCGAGCCGATGATCGATACCTTATCAAAATGGTAATTAAATTCTGTGTTATCTGGACGAATTCCGATATTTGGGAAGATCCTTAATTCATTCTCGCAAAAGCGAAGAAGAAAAGTTTTTGATTTAGTCTTTATCTCGAGTTCTTGCATTATTAATAAACATTTCATTGTCCTTAACTGAATGACTTGAATCCCTTCTGGAACTCTTCCCTCGCGTGGTTGCATATCGATCCAACTCGTGTTTTCTTTCTTGCTGTTTTTTCTTGTGATATCGTGTCTATTTTTCCGATATCTCTTACAAAACTGCTGTTGGGAAACGGAAAAGGGGTGGAGAAGGGCAGGAAACATAAATATTTAATCGCAGGAATTGCTGATCAAATTACAGCAGTGACGGCATTCATTGGGTCTTTCGTTTCCCCAGCGGTGTTCGTGTCCTTCTAGTTGGCTCTTTTTCTTTGAAACTAATCCTTTCTGTGTCAAGAAGAGATGTTTTCTGTTGAAGAGGTAATCGAAAAGATCTTTTTTATTTTTTAATTTGTTAACATAATCTGCTTGTTTACTTGAGAAATTCCTTTATGTTTTTTTATAGCTTTTAGCTTTGCATTTTTAATTCTTCGCTTGACATTTAAGAAATTAAAGTTAGGCTAAAAAATTGGGGGGAAAAACAATGTTGTCTTTGTAGAATTTGATTTAAACAATAAATGCACTACAATACTATTAGGAAAGAATATTCCACTCAGATAGAACAGATGTAATATTATTTTATATAATTGCAGAAATCTTGTAATGAAAAATATATTACGGAAATGTGAATTTGTTTTTCTGTAAGTTCTTGCCAGTCTATTGCTATAATGTTTTTGCTAGCTGTTTGCTTTTGTATTTGAATTTTAATGAAATATTGTTCTTCCTCTAACAATTATTTCTTCTAATGTATACAAATTCTCCCTTTGAGCAGATCTTTCTACAAATGTTTTCAAGTTCATTCTTCTTTGAGCACTTCTTTCTATTAATGTTTTTCAAATTCCCTCTTCTTTGAATACCCTCTTCAATTCTTTTTACAAATATACACAAATTCTCTCTTCTTTGAGCAATTCTTTTTACAAATGTATACAAATTCCATCTTCTTTGAGCAATTACTCTTACAAATGTATACAAATTCCTTCTTCTTTGAGCAATTCTTTTAACAAATGTATACAAATTCCTTCTTCTTTGAGCAATTCTTTTAACAAATGTATACAAATTCCATCTTCTTTGAGCAATTAATTTTACAAATGTAAACAAATTCCATCTTCTTTGAGCAATTCTTTTTACAAATGTATACAAATTCCTTCTTCTTTGAGCAATTCTTTTTACAAATATATACAAATTCCTTCTTCTTTGAGCAATTACTTTTACAAATGTAAACAAATTCCCTCATCTTTGAGCAATTCTTTTTACAAATGTATACAAATTCCTTCTTCCATGAGCATTACTTTCACGTATGTGTATAATCATGCATGCTAATTTTTTTAAAAAAATTCGTTAAATAAAAGCTGTTGGTAATATTGCTCCAAAACAGAGACTACATATTTTCTTTTTATCGATTACTCTGAGTAATTCAATGGAAGCAATGCAGGATTTCAATTTCTTTTCTTCCTGTCATTGATAATGCGGCATATTTATAACTGTGTAGTCCATTATAATACAAAATATACATGCCTAGATTTTCTAAAGATTGTAATGACTTCACTGATTCATCTCGTGCTTTGGATTATTAAATGAGCTATTGAGTTTTAAACTTTAAGTCATTTGTAAACATATTTTTCCTCGATACAAATGCCATTGGAGATAAATCTTCTACAGATTAATATTTGATTCAAAATAACTGTGCATTCACTTGAAGAAATTAATTAAATTTAAGACATTTGTAAACGTTTTGTTCGATATAAAAATTACTGGAGATCCCTATGCATTTAAAATATTCTATGGATAAATAGTTCAGTCACAAGCAGAAATGAACCAATTAAATTTCCTTTCTAAAAGTTTTGTTCCATACAAATATTATTGAAAATTCATAGTCATTTAAAATTTTCTACAGGTTAATATTCGATTCAAGGTAACTGTGCATTCACAAGAATAAATTAATTAAATTTACGTCATCTGTAAACGTTTTGTTTGCTGTAAAAATTGCATAGATCCATAGACATTCTGGGGACTAACAGTTAATTCAGAATACTGTTATATTCTTAAGCAGAAATGAATTAATTTATAAACTAAATTTAAGTCATGTGTAAACATTTTTGTCTGCTGTAAAAGTTTCTGAAGATCCATACTCATATAAAATCTGCGGACTAATAGTTGAATCAAAATGCCAGTGCATTATAAAGGAGAAATAGTTCTCTTAGTATAATAGAAGAACATAGATATTTAAAAGATTAATGCATTACATATGGGCATTGAGACATTGTTTAAATTTAATAATCGTTGGATTTTCAACGGCAGTTAATTTGTGAAAAAGGTGATAATTGAAAATCGAAATCATTTTAATTATTTCTTTCACAATCGTTTTTAAATATACAAGATATTCTATGTTCTGCTTGTTTTCCGTGCCTCAAAAAGATACCTTTCGAAAGACCGTAGAATGAAAAGGATACAAAATAGCTGAACTTAGCAGAGTAGATTGCTGTAAAAGAAGGTTGCCGAACAAGAATTTGTAAAAAGAAGGAAATTAATTGATTGCCCCTTTTACTAATTACAGTCATCCACCATTCACTGGCAGAAACAAGGCTTCTGAACTGCAAGGTACAAGGTTTCTGAAAATGCTTCTACTCACAGTTTACCCTACTTAAACAGAAATCTCATTATAAGGCAAAAAGCAAATTTATGTTTTTCTCTTACGCTGATTAAACTAGCGATTGTTAGAACTTTACTTTCTGGCCTTATTTCCAAAATGTTGTTCTGTTCTTTCACTTGGCCCTTCTGTTCAGTTATTGGATTTTGTATTAATTAATTATTTGCGGTAAAAGTTATTAACTCATGTGATTTTAATGCACAATCTTAAATCTAATCTGAAGAAATGCTTTAAGTAAAAACTATGTAGGTTAAAAGACTTTGAGTAATGTTGGACTCTAAATACCTTGAAAGGTCTTTTAAGGATGTTATTATTCTGATGTGAGTATTTATTAATGAATGCCACATTATCATGCAAAATCAATGCATTATCATGCTCATGAGCCGCATCCCCATATTTTCACATAAAATTTATTCTGAAGGATATTTATAAATGAATATTCCAACTTTGCAGGGCTATTAAAAGAAGAGAAAATGAACGCGAAATACAAACTTGTTGTTCGTCGGAAATCCATAACAGTAATTGAAAGTTTAAATTTAACTTATCTATAAAAGTTCACTGTAAATCCCTCCAAAAATACGAATGTTATCATGGCGATACGATCACCTATTCCATATTCTTTCAGCATCTCTGATGTGATGCTTTGAAATTCCTGCAGATATGTATGTCTTAAGTGTATCAATGTCATTTGGTTGCTGGAGAACACTCTCCTGTTGTCTGATGTCGCCACAGAAAAAAAAATCAAATATCGTCATACGTCCGTATCTACATCCTTTCAAAATTTCACTCCAAGCATTCAGAAAAAATTGTAGGATGAGTTAATGGTACTGTTTCGATGTCCTTCGTTTTTCTGGTGGGGCTTATATTGAACACTTATAACTGTGGTGAATTTAAACTTTTCAACTGTTATTTTTTTATTTTTGACGAACAGCATGGCAGAAAGTGCTTTTAACAGGTCTGCAAAGTTTGGATATTTATTTATAAACATTATGTATAATAATTCATATAATCTCATTGTAAGATTTAAAATGATTTCTCCTTCCATTTCTGAGTTTGAAGTTTTCAGAAATTGCCTCACGTCTTTAACATTTAATAAGGAATGTATAAGGAATTCAGAACGTCTTATTATATGAATGCTGCTTATTCAATTTCTTTTGATGTCGCATCTTTATTATTTAGTAAGGAATGTATAAGGAATTCCGAACGTCTTATTATATGAATGCTGCTTATTTAATTTCTTTTGATCTCACATCTTTATCATTTAATAAGGAATTCAGAACGTCTTATTATATGAATGCTGCTTATTTAATTTCTTTTGATCTCACATCTTTATCATTTAGTAAGAAATGTATAAGGAATTCAGAACGTCTTATTATATGAATGCTGCTTATTTAATTTCTTTTGATCTCGCATCTTTATCATTTAGGAAGGAATGTATAAGGAATTCAGAACGTCTTATTATATGAATGCTGCTTATTTAATTTCTTTTGATCTCGCATCTTTATCATTTAGTAAGGAATGTATAAGGAATTCAGAACGTCTTATTATATGAATGCTGCTTATTTAATTTCTTTTGATCTCACATCTTTATCATTTAATAAGGAATGTATAAGGAATTCAGAACGTCTTATTATATGAATGCTGCTTATTTAATTTCTTTTGATCTCACATCTTTATCATTTAGTAAGAAATGTATGAGGAATTCAGAACGTCTTATTATATGAATGCTGCTTATTTAATTTCTTTTGATCTCACATCTTTATCATTTAGGAAGAAATGTATAAGGAATTCAGAACGTCTTATTATATGAATGCTGCTTATTTAATTTCTTTTGATCTCGCATCTTTATCATTTAGGAAGGAATGTATAAGGAATTCAGAACGTCTTATTATATGAATGCTGCTTATTTAATTTCTTTTGATCTCGCATCTTTATCATTTAGTAAGGAATGTATAAGGAATTCAGAACGTCTTATTATATGAATGCTGCTTATTTAATTTCTTTTGATCTCACATCTTTATCATTTAATAAGGAATGTATAAGGAATTCAGAACGTCTTATTATATGAATGCTGCTTATTTAATTTCTTTTGATCTCGCATCTTTATCATTTAATAAGGAATGTATAAGGAATTCAGAACGTCTTATTTTATGAATACTGCTTATTTAATTTCTATGGATCTCACATTTTTATCATTTAGCAAGGAATGTATAAGGAATTCAGAACGTCTTATTATATGAATGTTGCTTATTTAATTTCTTTTGATAATGATATGCATTGAGTTTGAGAACATGGTTCTGATAGCTAAAGAAATACATATCGTGCTTCTCTCTGACTTGCAGTTTCTGTCACTTATGTAAATTCCTATATAAACAGACTTAAGAACGCTTCATATAATTATCAAAAAGTAACTGAAAAATGCATAACTAGCAATAGAATACAACTTGATTGCGTTCTCATTAGAATGTTGGCTTTATCGTATATCACAAATTTACGTGAAACTTATTTGACTAATATTCGCACATGCTACTTTCTCACTTTACATAAACCTCGCAAGTACACTCAGTTATTCTTATAAATCCTTTCAAAACGGTTTGCTCTCTGCTAAATGCTTACTTCATTCTCTGCCCGTTTCAGTAATATATTCAAACACCACCGAATTTCAATCGGCCGGCAACGAACTAATATGAAACGTCAACGCAGTGTGCCCAAGTAATCTCCGGAGAATTAATGGCGGGTATTGCAAGCTGAGTACCTTTTCATTCCTTCATTTGCAATTCCATGTGAAGTGTTCGCTGCCTAAAAGGTCGGTGTGAGTCGTAAGATTCGAAAGGGTTCCTCTGGACATTATTAATTCCCCGCGTCTAGTGGATGTATTGAGTTGGCATATGAATGGGTGAAGTTGTAATCTGAGCCTCCTGTTGCTTCTGTTCATTGTTTAGGAGAGAGAATCGATCCACTAGTTTCGGAAGAAGCGTTTGGGAAATTGGAGAGGCGTTTGTGTAATACATTCCGATTGAATGGTTTTGATTGAGGGGTTTCTTGAATTGTTCTTAATTAGTTGCGAAAAGCTGTTCTGAGTATGTTAATTTTCATTTGTAGATTCACTAGATGGAAACAAATAATAGTTTCTAGTGATTGTGTAAATGTTTCGGAAGTCTTATGAAAGGAATTTCTAACTATTTGATTCAATGCTAAGAAAGATTTGCGATTTCTCAACATCTGGTTACAAGGATTTTGGTAACATTTGGTTCTTCGTAGCTAGTGATCACCAGCTTGTCACAAAAGATTTCTTTTATATCTAATGACATAAGGAAACTTCCTCAATGAGCATCTGGTAACAAGGATTTTGGTAACATTTGGTTCTTCGTAGCTAGTGACACCAACTTGTCACAAAAGATTTCTTTTATATCTAATGGCATAAGGAAACTTCCTCAATGAATGCACGGAAAGGAATTTCCTCAGTAGCTGGTGATAAGAAGTTCCTAAATAGTTGGGAACTGAAAGGAGTTTTTCAATAACTGGAAACAAAAAAATAAAGAATTCATCAGTAGCTAAAAAAAGACTTCAGGCAGCAGTTAAAAATAGAAGAAAGGTCCCTTGTAGTTCGAAACAGAAAAAAAGTTCCTCGGTAGCTGGTTACGTAAAGGAGCTACTTAGTAGCTGGTGGCATAAAGTTCCTAAATAGGTGGAAATTGAAAGAGTTTGTCAGTAACTGGGGAAAAAAACAAGCGAAAAAAAAGTTCATCAGTACCTGAAAAAAAAAAAAAAAAAGAGACTTCGCCAGTAGTTGAAAATAGAAAAAAAAAGCTCCTCGGTATCTCGAAAAAGAATAAAAGTTCCTCAGTAGCTGAAAATAGAAAAATGTTCATCAGAAGCTCGAAACAGAAAAAGTAGTATTTGGTAAGCTAGTAAGTTGTAGTAACTGCAATAAGTAGTAACTAGTAACGTAAAGAAATTCTTTAGTAGCTGAAATTTAAAAACATTCATCGGCAATTCGAACAGAAATATGTACCTCCATAGCTGATAGGGAAAAGAAGTTCTTCTTTAGCGGGAATGGAGTCTTATGATAGCTGATTGCAAACAGAATAGCAATCCTTCCACAATTGCTTGCTAATAAAACGTTAAGTCCCTTAATAACTGCTGGCAGAAAGAAAGTCCTTTTATTTTTGGTCAACGAGGATCTCCTATTTGCTCACAAAGAGGAGTTCTTGTGAAGAAAAGGATTAGTTTTTCTTTAAAGAGTGTTCCTGTGAATGATTTCTGACAAATTGTTATGGTAATACTATGTGTGCTTTAATATGCTATCAAAAAAATTTGCCTTTGGTTATATTTTTTCTTTTTATTCATTTGTGAAAGGATGTACGCAATATTCAAATCTGTATTCAATATGATTAATGCTCATGTAATACCTTGTTATGTAATCTCTGTGTTTATCAGTACAATCTTCTTTGCCATTTTATTTTAGTACATAAAATTGCACATATTTTATATTTTTATTTCATATATATATATATATATATATATATATATGTAAATCAGTGACAAAGGAAAACGATCTAAAAAAATTATACGTCTCAAAAAAAAAAGGCGCATTTAAAAAAAATGACAAAAGTTAGCAAGATGCATCTTAAGAAATCTGTTTAACCCTTTCTAGGGCCGTGGAAAGTATACTTCCCACCAAATTTATCAATCTTTGTATGAAATTATGTAGGTTTGCATAAGTTCTGACAATTTTTTTTAGAAAGACAGAAACTTAGATGCTTCAGTTCTTTATCTTACACAAAATAATGTGTCTTGATTTGTTACTTAATTATTAATTAACCAAATTAATTAATTAATAAAATTAAATTTATCTAATAAGTTAAATGAATCTCTTTTCTTATTCTAATTTCAAGCCTAAAAATATTTAAACATAATATGACTAGAAAAAAATTGCCCTTTAAAGGGTTAACATATACATTTAAAAGATATATACATTGATTTCCTCTTTCTTCCGTAGCATGCTGAATATAATGTTTATTTCTAATTTATTTCAACCACACAGTTATTTAATGCTGGACTGAGATATTTAAATCGCCAATTATTTTAATATTAATTTCACAAGATTTAAAATTAGATGCAATTCTTTGTTCTGTATCTGGCTACTTAGCTGTATTTTATTTGAAGAATTGTCCTTGATAGACTTGAAAACTTAATTCTTATCTAAATGCTTCATTTTAAATTAGAAAATGGACATAAGTTGTTGCGTTGTGTATAGCAGTTTCTTCCAATACGAACCCAGCGAATTTCTTGTGAAAATTCATCTCGAGAAATATATTTCTTTCTTAATCATTGTTATGTGTGACAAGTCCCACGGGATCAATAAGGAATAATGAAAATTTATTCTGCATAATAGCATGACACACAAACGAAATATGCATAAAGCAGCATTTGTAATAAACAGCAAAGCACGAGTAGAAAATCGCTATTTAACAACCGCAACTGTATAAAGGATCCAGAGAGAACTTGCTAGAAATCAGTACTCCAAAGAGAGACTTCGCTCAACTACTCATATCTTTTCACTCAACTTTTATTTACTACTACTGATTCTGTTTTTCGGGCTTTTATAGTCTCCATAACAAGACATCGGATGTTTAGAACAAACATGGAGTTCTAATTGTGCTTCTGCAAAGATTCTGGAAACATTAGGTCCTTCTTTTTTCTTGTCAAATGAACGCCAAGTTTGTCTCCAGTATTGAGAATCATTGACTCAACGTCAATTCTGAAACCATTACTATATCTATAAAACTCTCTACGAAGACAATAACTGTGCAGGGAAGCAAAGTTACAAATTCGTAATATTATATTCTGCGTGTACCTCAGCACTTTACTTTTGTATTGACTCTAATCTCTTTCATCTAAAAAGAAAATTATTCTGTATTTTTGTATCAATCTATCTTTCACGGATTCGAGATGATTTTTATGTAAGTTTATCTGATGTGCGTTTGATATGGCATTTTGTACCATTTTTTTTTTCGTCTGGTATGGCATGGAAGTTTGTACAGAATGTGCCGGTTCAGGTACTATTCTCATCGTCCGACTACTATCAAGAACTGCGAGAACTGTTCCAATAGAACTTTCGTACATCTTCTAAATGTTAGACAAATTATCTTTACATCTGTTAAGTGTTTTGAACTTGTGAATTTTTTTGGCATAACTAGAAGAATCAAATATTTATTTGATAGCGATTATTCATTTTAAAATAATCGAAAGGATGTAAGTGACGAAGACAAATCTCAAAATCCTTTGTGCTCTGAAAAGGGAATTATTCATTTGTATTATGGAATGCAATTATTTTGGGACAAAGTTTTGTTTTCCTTACTTCAAACTTTAATTAGGAAGCATATTGGAGTATTGTTATGCTAAAAATATGAGACAACTATATATTTCTCGTATATTTGCGATTTAAATTTTTCGTTTTGATCGGTTAAAGAAAAAAAACTTCTGTATTTTATATATACTTCTGTAATCCTTGTATTTTAACCAAAAAAATAAGAAAAAGAAAAAAAAAAGTTTGGAAAGTTTCATCATTTTTCGAAAATAAGCGAAAGTTTTATTCGAAATTGGGAAAGTTTGAGACTTGAAAGTATGCCAAAAAATTTTTGAAAACTTTAAAAACACAATTTTTTTTTATTTCTTTTTTAAGACTCATTTGCTTTTTGGAAAACAATGGATTGGAACAGAATGGGTATATATATTTTTTTTAATCGTATATTCTCTTGACATATATGAATAGATGCAATTTATTGCATCTGTAATAGTAGTTAAAAGGTAATAATAATCATAAATGTGAAATTCAACAAATAATTAATTGCACTGAAGAAAATAGGAAGATACATGAAGCAATTTCTGTATTTTTGATACTTAGGCATTGATAGGAATTTCATTGCTTCATATAGAAGATTCTGGAGGAGATAGTGTTCTAATTCGAAACTTCATAAGGAATTAATTGCACTTAATCATTTAAAGGACCATTTTTTCTAGTCAAATTATGTTAAAATATTTTTAGGCTTTAAATTAGAATAAGAAAAAGAATTCATTTAGCTTATTAAATAAATTTAATTTGATTAATTAATTAGTTTGGTTAATAAATAATTAAGTAACAAATCAAGACGCATCATTTTGTCTGAGATAAAGAACCGAAGTATCTAAGTTTCTGATTAATTAAAAAAAATTTGTCAGAACTTATGCCAACTTACATAATTTCATACAAAGATTGATAAATTTGGTGGGAAACATACTTCCCACAGCCCTAGAAAGGGTTAAGTAAGTAGGAAAATATAAATGGAACAATCTCTGTGATTTTTAATACCTGTGCATTTATAGGACGTTCCATTTTTTCATATATAAGTTACTGGACGATATAAAGCATTCACTGAGGAATCTGGGTCTTATTGTAATCCAGGATCATCATCATCATACACTACTAAAAACATAAAGCTAGGATATCTGTAACTAAAAAAAAATATGCATTTTCAAATAGCAATAATGAGTTTGTCAAATGCGCAAAAATAGGAGCTAATATAAACCAGACGTTTTAATTAGTTCTTATCCTCTGTAATGCATAATTAACATCGAATTATTGCTATTCTTTAAAAAATGAAATTGTACAAGAATTTTATTCATTCGATTTTGAAACACCTAGTGTTTACCTTTTATCCAAGCAGAATATTTGGATAATAGCAATGTATTCTTGGCTAGAAGGAAAGGTATAATTTAAATCTGGGCTAGATTTTTAAAAAAATTTGATAAGAATGCATGGAAGGAGTATATCCAAGTATGGGAAGTGCTTCTTTCTAGTAATATTAATTACATTTATTAGTTGTTCGTAACATATTGCATAATTCTGATACCGGGTTTTAATATTAGATGCGTACAGGTTGCAGTTGATGTTTGAAATTGTCTTCAGGATCCATAAGTCTAGTACACGCGATTCCGATTCTTGAAGACACATACTACTACCAGAAATGTGTAAATGTTATATTAAAACGCCTTCTATTGCACATATGCACAGTTTAAGTGTACATAATTCTTTTATTAGACAAGCATACTTCATTTCAACAATCATTCAAGAGTAATCAGATGCATTCTCAGAAAAGCATACTATTACCAGAAATGTGTACAGACTGTACTAAAACGGTTTGTAAAACGCATATGCATAGTTGTGCGTGCTTTATTCTTTTATCAGAGAAGCATAACTCTTTCCAGTCAGCCCGCAGTTTTTGAGAAATTTGTCATATCAGAAATGTATGCACTCTGTACTGAAACACGTTGCAAACACATATGCTTAGGTTATTGACGTCCATGGATAAAGGCACATGGATAAATCGGAATAATCGGATGCCATGATTGCCGAGAAATAAAGTTGACTCCTAAAGGCCATCACTGGCCACAGTATAACCCCTTCCGTAGGAGGCATGTCCTGTCATCGGTAGGGAATAGACACTCCACAACATTTTTGTACCAACTAGGGTGACATGAAAACCGGGATAACATGGTCGGTAGGGCGTATTCGCGTCCCTTGGGTTGCGAGTTCGAATCCCTCCGGCCGAAGACTCTCCGTATGTGTGGTGGCTGGCGCACATATAAATCTTTCGCGGTCACAAAGTTCTCCATGTCTAGAGTAATACCACTGAAGTACTAGATCAGGGGTGATCGTTCTCTGATTCAGGTCTAAGTTACGATCTGTGGATGAGTGAAGTCCGCGCCGTAAAAAGAGTTGTACGTGCGTGTAGCTAAGTCGTATTCCTGGCCTAGATGGCGCTACTGAAAAAAACAAGAGACGCACCCTTTGCTTAAAATCACTGACTTCTAAAATCACTGGGCTTGTGATTGCCAGTGGGACAAATGCCCTTAGAAACAACAACAACTGGGTGACATGAATTAACCACCATTCCGGAAATTTCTCAGCCCCATATCAGAGGCACCCCCCGGGGGATTTTATTCTTATGTTATGTGTACTTTATTCTTCTATTGAAAAATTATAATCCATCTCAATCAGCAACATTTTTTGAGAAAAATGCTACCCTCAGAAGTATGTGTACTCTTTATTGAAACATTTTATGTAACGCATGTTCCTAGGTTATGTATACACCATTCTTTTATTAGTGAAGCATAAATCTTTCATATCAGCAGCATTCTTTCATATCAGCAGCATTCAGCAGTACAAACTGTACTAAAACGCATTTTATTACGCTTGTGCTTTTAGGTTATGTGTACTTCATTCTTTTATTAAAAAAACATAATTCTCTCCAATTAGTAGGTTTCTCTGAAAAACATACTACTACTTGAAATTTGTACAGATTGTATTAAAACTCTATATAAGGCATGTGCCTAGGTTATGTGCACTTCATTCTTTTATTAAAGAAGCATAATTCATTCAAATCAGAATTTTTTTTGAGAAATATGCCATTATTAGAAATATATACATTTATATAACGCATGTGCCTAGGTTATGTGCACTTCATTCATTTATTAAAGAAGCATAATTCATTCAAATCAGAATTTTTTTTGAGAAATATGTCCTTATTAGGAATATATACATTTATATAACGCATGTGCCTATTTTATGTGTACTTCATATTTCTACTGAAGAAGCATACAGTATTTTAGTCAAAGGCATTTTTTTAGAAATATGCAACTACCAAAAAAAGTATTTGTATGCTATACACCAAAACGCATGTGCCTAGGTTATAGATACTTCGTTCTTTGCTAGAGAACCGATAATCTCAGTAAATGAGTCTTTGGACTTACAACATGTATCATCAGCCTAAAAGTAAGCTTAAGCCCACCCCCAAAACTCCACAAAAGCAACAACTTTCCTGAACGTAAAGCAAATCTTCATAAAAGTCGGCCCTTTCGGAGCAACGGCGATTAATCATTCCCGATTTATTTCCGGGCATTTCCTAAATGTATCGTAAAAATCCGTTTACGAGGTAAGAAGTTTCCGATGAGGAGCGACACTTTGTCGCTTAAATGGAACATTAGGGGGACACAATGGAAAATCCCTCCAATAATAAATGGAATTCGAAAAGCCCTCTCTTTAAATGAGTTCCTACGCGAGACTGTCATTAGGCGAGGCTCCGGCCACCGATATCTAATTACAGCGAAGCCAGAGGAACACGATTGTTTTTTACTTGCCGCCAGAAATGTTTCCTTCCCTATTTTAATATTTTCCTTCGTCTTCAAGGCAGAAAATTTATGAAGGAATACCGCTTAATTGAATAATTGCGACTAAATGAATTTCCGGTGAGAGGAAGCGTCGTGTTATTAGAAATTTCGAATAAAGGCTTACGGGTTTGAATTAAATAAGGCTTAACGCTGTTGCTTGGATTTTTAAATTTCACATCTGAGACATTTTTGGATTTATTTCGAAGTAATGTTAACCACTAGGTAATTAATTTTCGGAGGTTGTGATATCAGTTATAGCAGTGCCTGGCTGTTTGATTATAGTCAGGATGAAAAAAATTAAATCCTTTAATTATTTAAATATCAGAAGAGAAATTTTAATTAGAAATATAATGATATTTTCGCGGAAATGAAAGGTTTAAATTAATTTCCTTGTTCTCTTGATAAAAAGAATACATAAGCCACAAATTGTTATGCATTTACGTTTGGGTGTATTATGCGTGGGAATATCTGTTCCACTTAGATTATTTATGCTATTATTTTTAATTTCTTTCTTTTAATACTTGTTGCTAATTTTATATATATATATATATATATATATATATATATATATATATATATATATATATATATATATATATATATATATATATATATTGCTGCATATCCACTTTATTATTATTGTTTTTTCTAAAGAAAATTCCAGTCTACAAGAACTTTCTAGCTTACTCGCCACCTTTCATGACCAGCTTGTTCGGCTTGATTAATTACATATGTAATTAAATGATTAATATAGAGTGTATATTTTAAAAACAATATGTCACTTTATTATTTCATGAGACGGAAAAACATGAATTTAATTGCTGAAATCAATATGCTACATAATTACTGGAGGAACAAATTAGAAAATGTACATACTGCGAAATAAAGGCGGGAGTGACGTGTCAAAGAAAGCAATTTTTTTAATCTTAATTTTTACATCGGTAAAAGCGCGCGATTGAATGTTTTGATGTATGAGTTTGAATTTTATCATAAAATTGTATACCTTCTGGGAAAATTATAGATTATTTTTTAGAAACAAATTCTCTACCATCTTGAGAACTATAAATGATTGCACAAAGGAGAAATGGTTGCATAAGAGTGAATTCTCTCTTTAAGAATATTGAAAGCCGGCGTCCTGGCATAGGGGTAGTGCATCTTCCCTGTGGTCTGGGCGTCCTGGGTTCGAGTTCCGGTTTGGGCATGGTTGTTCTTCCGTTGTTCTATCTGTGATGTGTGTGAATGTGCCCTCCTGTAAAAAGGGGTTGTGAAAGCGAATGAGTTATGTGTCAGTAGCAAACTCGTACTCTTGGCCCTAGTTGGCGCTACTAAAAAAAAAAAAAAAAAACAAGAGGTGCTCCCCCACCGGCTTAAAATCGCTGTCTTCGTAGCGGCGGTCCAACGACCTGCCACCTCACGGATTTGGTCATAAATCTGACATCCAACCCACAGGGGGACCACACTCCCCCGTCGCCCGTGGTACGCCTGTAGCTTCCCGCAAAATGTCGGTAGATGGATAAACATCAAAGAACAGGAAAATTTGTTTGGGCTATGGGGGGGGGGGAAGGGAGTCAAAGAAACTGAGGGTTTTGAGCGGTCGAAAGGGGAACGCGTGCCGTCTGAAGATTTCTCTGGTCGTGGGTCCGCTGCCACAGGCGGGGGTGGAACCACGAAGGAAGGGTGACAGTTTTATGACCACATCTGTGAAGATCATCCGGCCGTTGGACCGCGGCTTAACAGCCGACTTGTCCACGGCACGTGCCATAAGAAACAACAACAACAAAACAGAATATTGAAGCAGAGCGAGCTTTCTAGTTACTTTCTAAGCTGTTTTTACTGTTTACTAACTATTTACGGTTTGTGTGTAGGTTGTTGATTTTTGCAAGTTATTGGCCTTTATTATCTTTGTATGTGGTTCGACTGTATGTTTGCTGCTTGTGTTTAATGTTTCGTGATAGACTGAAGAGTTGTTGTTATTCGTTTTCGATCTTGTTAGATTTCTTGCACCGTACAATTATCAAACGGAATAAAATGTAAAATCAAAATAATAAATATTTGTATATGGCATAATCACATGAGAAGTTAAACATTGAATGGGAAGGTGGACTTAAATATCTACTCTAAACCATTTCCCATTCCAGATGCCTGGCTTTTCCCCACTTTGGAAAACGAAATTGAAGGGCCAGCATTCATATTTCCTTTCCCAGCTTCGCATTCTTTTTTAGCAGAAAAGACGAATTTCCGGGCAAGCCGTGCCTTTAATAGATAAATGATCGCCACCCACGCGGAACAAAAGGAAAAGGAACGCTTTTTCCGTATTTTCAATTTCGTATTATGCCGCCGAAGTAACCATCGATCGGCGGTGGTATGGCTTTAAAGCAAAAATGATGCATCTTCGATATGTTTGATCGATGTATCCGAAAGCAAAGGTATCTTCCTCTCCGTGCTTACTACCTTATCTATCAGTTAAAATAATAGAGACTGACAAAATGTTTCGGAGACTCTGTTCTCGTCCAATCAATTTGCGAGATGCGTTGTCCCTCGCTTTCGAATATTTCCGTTTTGGAGTGGTATGCCATTATTTTTCGGTGATGGCCTTTGCTTCTTTTCTGCTGGGTTCGCTGTCACTTTTTGGCGTGCGATGGAGTCATAACTTTCTCGTAAAGTGCAATTATTTTGCTTTTTGGCTGAGGTTGTTACAGCGGGAATGAGTTGTAATGCGTTTGTAAAGTGCAACAAAATAACACTTCGCTTTATTTTTAATCTTTATTGCTTTCAGTTGTATGACCAGTTATGGCTTTTGATGTCGTTCTGTATCTCAAAAAGGTAGTGACAATTATCGTTTTTAAAGAGCTCATTCAATTCAAGGCTCTATTATTCCATTGTTTGAGAATTTTGGCAACAGCACAATTCCTTTCTGAAGTAAAAAATATATATAAAAAAAACCCCTGACAATTATCATTTTTAATAATAAAGTCATGAAGATGCTGACAATAATTTATTTTAAAAAGATCTTTCCAATCAAAGACCTTTATCTTTATGAGATTGCTGAGATTTTTCCGTCATCCATGTAGTGTAAACAATAAGCGACTGACTTTTTTCGCATATCCATTAATTGTGTCTTTTTGAGGCCACTCTCAGAAAGACTTCGACGTCGTACATATAATTTGCAATCGTTTTGTTTAACTTGCTATATTTTTAATCCTTTTCACAATTAATTGCCGCGCTTTTTTTAAATATTTTATCTGTATTATTTACTTCTAGATAAAAATGGACCAATTACATGCTGAAATTATAATTTCCTATACTGTTTATTTTGTGGAACAGATTGTTTATCAGATGTCCTTGTGAAAGATTTTTTTTTTTTATGTTTCTGCAAAATTAGAAATGCAAGAAGATGATGAATTAAGAACTGCATGGAAAAAAATGTTGTGCTTTTACATTTCTATATTATTTAATGGATTTTCTGAACAAAATAGGTTTGTACTGAATGCTGTGAATGATTAAAAGCCCGAGTAATCATTTTCGAACGTATTATATTAATGTGATTAAATTAGCAGTTTAATTAGTGGTTCAATGTAATTATTTCGTGAACTCAAAAAATATATTTCACAGGAGAATACTATTAGAAGTCATTTCTTAACAGCTTTAACTGAAAATAACTCCCAGTTTTTAATCGCATTTTTAAAAATCATCGTAATCTATTATCATTATTATAATGGTCATTTATTCATTACATATTCATCATCATCAAGATAATTTCTATTATATTTCAACTATTTTTATTTATTTATTTTTACTTCTCAAATTTTGAGCCAGATCCAATTACAGGTTGACTGTTTGTCCGTCTATACTTTCAGAAATATGTAAACGCGATAGTTCAAAAATACAATGGCTTAAATGTATAACACCTGGCATGGGATTTTGTGACTACAAGTGCAGTTTCGTGTCAAATCTTTGTTTCCATCGGTTGAGAAAAACGTTTCCAAAAAGCAAATTTGATTTTTGTATTCTATTAATGCATGCCAAGGATTAATCGCCAAATAACTCGCCAAGGATGACACGACATATTCTTTCAAAATACTGAATTCGCAACAAAAGTTAATATTGTAACTATTGTACAGTGCCATGTAAGGCGTTCTCTGCCATGACAAGTTTATTAGAGAGTATGCGAGAAAGTTTCGGGGAGACCACCTCCACTGATTCTATAAGTGATTATTACAAATTGAAAATGAATACATGATAAAACAGACGTGTTTTCATCTAACCAGCCTGAAAGCGAAATCAAAATAAAATAAAATAAATAAAGAAAGAAAGAAGAAGAGAAAAAATCGTGCGAGCCTTAAGTGGCAGATAAGCAAGCAAGCAAACAAACAAAAAGGCACCAAGAATTGCCTTGTGCGAAATCTAGTCAGCTGCCTGAGCAATCCAGCCTTTCAGTGAACTCAGTGCAAAGAAACTTTCGTTTTCGCCTTCGGATGTTGCGCAGCTACTGAGCAGTGCTTAAATTTAATGCCTTTCTTGGGCTAGCTTCCATGCAACCCTATTTTGCACATTTATTTATTGTAAGTCTTTTTTATTTGTTTTTATTTATTGTTCATCAAACTCTTATGGGGGGGGGGGAATATCCATAGTGGTTTAAAAAAGAAAAAGAAAAAAAAAATCAAATGATTTCAAGGTTGTTGCAATCCTAATGGATAGCTACCACTACTTGTATAGGGCCGCGGTGGCCTGGTGGTAAGGTCTCGGCTTCGGAACCGGAGGGTTTCAGGTTCGAGACCCGATTCCACCGAAGAACCGTCGTGTAAGGGGGTCAGTTGCGCGTTAAATCCGTCATGACCAAACGTCCTCCCGCTGGTGTGGAGAGGGGGGTGCCAGCTCAGGTGTCGTCCTCGTCATCTGACCCCTGTTCAAAATGACGGGGTCCGTCCCAAAATAGCTCTAGTGTTGCTTCAAACGGGACGTTAATATAACCAAACCAAACCAAACCACTACTTGTATTTAATTATAAGGTGATCACTCAGTGTAACAATTTCCACAATTGTTTTAGTTAAAAAAAATGGTAAATATTTTTGTGAATTTGAATTTTTGAATCATTATGGAAAAATTGAAAACATTATATGTGCGGATATTTTTTTATTTATTATTGATAAAATACCAAACGATAGTATGTATTCCTGTATTCATTATTAAATTATCGGTATTTGAATTCAGAATTCCTCGTGTGCTTTCGTAATTGCTAGAGACAGTTATTAGAACGGCAGTAAATGGCCTGGTCATTCTTGATATAGAGACAATTTGGTAAATTTCCGCCAGTGCAACTTGAGTCTTCCATGTACAGAGATCAATGGATCGCAATGTCCCATTTAGACTGACGATCATCTGTTACCAAATAACGCCAATGTTGTATAATTAATCCTGCTGTTCGTTTACGCATTGTTGACTGTTAACTCTGATTGCTGGATATGATTTGCAAATGATTATCCCTTCTTACTCTGTTACATCTGTTATTATTTTGGAGGTTAAGGAAATACGATGCGGCCAGGAAAACAGTTTCTGTTAGAAGAGATTGCCGTGGCTTTGGTTGGTTTCAGCCTCTTGTAATACTCGTGAATTTAATGTAAATGTAATCAATCGATCAGTTGTTTCTGACATTAGTTAGTACTTCCTTATAAAAATATTGGATATTACTTACCCACGAACAGTTTTGCAAAAAAATGCTGCAAACATTCTTTTGAAAAAGCAGTATTCATTTTCAAAACTTCTTTACTTTCTCGCATAAAGTATCGTAATCGTAAAAAATTTTAAACTCAAGATTTTGACGAATCTCTATTTTTCGACCTCCTTGGATCCGAAAAACGCATTTTTGGATTTATGCTTGTCTGTATGCAAAAACGGTAACATAAAAACGCTTTGAGGCGGACGGTTGAAATTTGGTATAAGGTATTTACACCAAATTTGGCAATTTTTTTCAAATTCTGGCGGAAAAGTTTTTAGAGGAAGTCCTTTTTTCCGAACATAATAGCTTCAAAATGAAGAGAACAAGATAAATTAAATTTATTGCACAGATTTTCATTTAAAATATAGATATATATATCAAATTTGGAATCAAATCCACCAAGGGGTTGATTGATTTGTTCTTTTGCATGCATATAAAAACACTAATTCAAAAATATGGTCTGTACTTCCACATGCATATAAACACAGTGACTTAAATAAATGATATATGGTATTTAATGTAATAATTTCCAATGTAGTTGTGAATTTAATTTTCGTTCCATTCGGTTAGAAGAAAAATTCGCTGGCGTCCTGGCATAGGGGCAGCGCGTCTTCCCCGTGACCTGGACGTCCCGGTTTGGGCATGGCTGTTCTTCCTGTTCTATCTGTAAGCTGTGCGGATGTGCCCTCCTGTAAAAAGGGGTTGTGCAAGCGGATGAGTGATGCGTGAGTAGTCAAGTCGTACTCTTGGCCTAAGATGGCACTACGATAAAAACAAGAGGCGCTCCCTCTTAGGCTTAAATCGGCAGTATTCGAACAGCGGACTTGTCCGTGACAAGAGCCATAAGAAACAACAACAACAACAAGAAGAAAAATTCGCCATAAATACATATTTGGTTTTCTAGTACCGAATCTCAGCGATTAGTCTCAAAGGAAACCTCGCTCAAGGTCACATTTTATTAGATTCTCTCTCATAACTTGTATAAGAAAAACAATAAATGATGTTACCTTGGCTGCTTAACATGTTTTTGACATGAAGATTTCTACTATAGCACTCTTTAGATATAGTGAAATACATTTCCTTAATGAAATGGATCTGAACATTTTGGGTATAGAAAAATACCATGATTTATTGGTATATTATGTTTTTAGACATATGGTTGTTGTTGTTTTATCGTTATTGTTGTGGATTCTTTTAACCTTTAGATTTCCTTAAATTTTCTATGACAACCATGTGATTGACAAGTGTGCACGTTTGTGATACATTTTATTCTGGAAAAGAGAAAAGAAAAAAGGCTTTTGTTGTAAGAAGGTAATAATAAACTCAGAGAATGATGCATCAGATAATCAGATTTTTCATCAGCGGATCATGATGATAAGAACTTTGAACTGTAAATTTAAAATCATGATTGACAAAAAAGTATAACAAGTGAGGAATAAAACAGAAGGGAGATAAAAAAGTAGAATAGAACTCGAAACGAGGTAAAAATAAATATTTAGTGTTATCCTGATTTTACTGGCTTTAATACTATGTAGTTCTTCCAAGAAAGAAACTGAATGCTTTATTCTTCCAAAAATGAAATTGAGTGCTTTAGTTCTTCCAAGAATGAAATTGAGTGCCTTAGTTCTTCCAAGAATGAAATTGAGTGAGTGCTTTAGTTCTCCCAAGAATGAAACTGGGTGCTTTAATTGTTCCAAGAATGAAACTAGGTGCTTTAATTGTTCCAAGAATGAAACTGGGTGCTTTAATTGTTCCAAGAATGAAACTGGGTGCTTTAATTGTTCCAAGAATGAAACTGGGTGCTTTAATTCTTCCAAGAATGAAACTGGGTGCTTTAATTCTTCCAAGAATGAAACTGGGTGCTTTAATTGTTCCAAGAATGAAACTGGGTGCTTTAACTGTTCCAAGAATGAAACTGGGTGCTTTAATTCTTCCAAGAATGAAACTGGGTGCTTTAATTGTTCCAAGAATGAAACTGGGTGCTTTAACTGTTCCAAGAATGAAACTGGGTGCTTTAATTCTTCCAAGAATGAAACTGGGTGCTTTAACTGTTCCAAGAATGAAACTGGGTGCTTTAATTCTTCCAAGAATGAAACTGGGTGCTTTAATTCTTCCAAGAATGAAACTGGGTGCTTTAATTCTTCCAAGAATGAAACTGGGTGCTTTAATTCTTCCAAGAATGAAACTGGGTGCTTTAATTCTTCCAAGAATGAAACTGGGTGCTTTAATTGTTCCAAGAATGAAACTGGGTGCTTTAATTGTTCCAAGAATGAAACTAGGTGCTTTAACTGTTCCAAGAATGAAACTGGGTGCTTTAATTCTTCCAAGAATGAAACTGGGTGCTTTAATTCTTCCAAGAATGAAACTGGGTGCTTTAATTCTTCCAAGAATGAAACTGGGTGCTTTAATTCTTCCAAGAATGAAACTGGGTGCTTTAATTCTTCCAAGAATGAAACTGGGTGCTTTAATTCTTCCAAGAATGAAACTGAGTGCTTTAATTCTTCCAAGAATGAAACTGAGTGCTTTAATTCTTCCAAGAATGAAACTGAGTGCTTTAATTCTTCCAAGAATGAAACTGAGTGCTTTAATTCTTCCAAGAATGAAACTGAGTGCTATAGTTCTTCCAAAGCTAAAATCGAATACTTTAGTTTTTTCATTTAATGTAATTCGTGTCTGCAAAAATGTATTATAGAAAAGAACTACTAGGGTATATTATATTATATTAGGGAACAGTTACAGTTTATTTAATATAATTGATTAGAAATGGCAAGTAAAAGGGTATTAAAACGTACAGTTTATTTGAAAGCAACGATTTCATTTGGAACCGAATCTGATAACTGTTGATATTCATCTGATTGCTGAATATCTGTTGCATAAAATTTGAACCGGAATTATTAAAAATTGATTTCATAACAGTTCGTAAAGCAGTCTCTTTGTATAAAAAAATTACACACCAGAAGCAAATGCAGTGCAACAAACTCTTTAGAAAAAGTTGAATATTTTATCAATAAGGTATGAGTCTGTTTTTGGTATTTAAAATTAATTCTTTTTAAATGTTCGCGTGTTCATTTAGAGGAACTTCTAATTTGGTTCATTTACCTACTACATGAACCTCTTTTGAGATCCATGTAACTGATAAAGGCGGGACCCGTGCCGTCAATGCAGACCTTTATTTCTCCAAAAATAAATGTACTCATTCCACTGTGCAGTGTCCCTCGGATGTCGCGTCTGTCATTTCCTTGAAGGCCTTCCATTGTCGGCGAGCGGTCGTGTGTTCCCACCCTCAAAAGACCCTCCCCCTCAAATTGCATCTCATTAATCTCTGCCGTTCTCACTTAGATGGAGGCCAATGGACGCCGCCGGCCGTCGTCTAATTGCGTTGTGGCGCAAGTGGCGGGTTTCGCACGCCCAGTGCAGTCTTTCAGCACATTAATGAGGAATTCATTGGTTTAGGGTACATCTGTGCTGGATCAAACGGGTAATGGGAAAAGCGCCAGTCGAGTGTTACCTGCTGCTGTTCCATAAAGGAACCTACAATTGAGTGGAACTTTATTTCAGTAATTTAATAGTAGATTGATGTTTTCTACAGAATGGAGGTCGGATTTTGCAGTATGTGTTCGAAATTGAATATTTCAAAGATGAAATGTTCAGTAATGGAAGTAATCCTTATTAATAGTCAACCGGATGATTGCTGTTCTGTATATTTTATAACTCCCTAATTCCCCTTCATATCTTGAACATTACACATGAGATCAATTAATATAAGTTTATGGTACTTGCAGATCTGGTTCGCTTTGGGTAAGGCGTACATTTTGGGAATATCTTCTGAATTTGTACCAGTTATGTTACGCATTGTCGTGTAGAAAATTCGCCATTTTTCCGAATAGGTGTTTGCCAGTTTTCCTAATTCCGTATCACATCTTGAACAGTGCATAAGTGATAAATTAGTGTAAATTTATTGCAGTTAATTAAGGTAGATGTGCACACATAGGTATGAGATACACAAATTAGTTCAAGTGTCATCGTCGTCATCTGACTGCGTTCAGAATTAAATAATCTGCTCCAAAGTAGCCCCAGTATTCTGTTCAAATTGGGCATTAATATAATTAAGCTAAACTGAACCATATAGTAATTTGGTAGAAATTAATTTCCCCTCCACGTTTGTCAAACGTTCATATAATATCCCAAAATAATTGACAAACAAGCAATACTTTCATTGTCTAAATCCTACGAAATCATTTATAAATATTTTTAGCACTAACTCTCATTATGAAAACTTATTATATTTCTGTTTTATATTTGGCTGTGTGGATTACCCATGATTGTTATTGTGATAATGTTGTTGGCTTTTTTGGTTTGGCCATTTTTGTGTACCAAAAAGTAAACTAATAATTTTGTAAGTGCAAGAATCTACAGTTTATCGAAGTGTGATTATACATGTAAGTTCTCTTTTGTAAATAAAAATTCTTCAACAGCATTCCTGTTGATTTATGTGCTTTTTCAACCATTTTTATGGATTATCCACGATTATCCATCCATTTCCGCGAATAATCTGGAGTTTATTGTTGCGTTCAACGCAAGTGCAATATAACTCTGTTAACCGAATTTTCGTGGGGATTATGAAACTGACGCACTACCGAGGTTTTTTTGACTGAACTAAGGAAGAGGAGGAGTAACCACTCAGGATAAGGATTTTTCCGGTTTACTCATGAACATCTATTACTATTTTCTATCTAATGTTAACTATGAACATCCATTATTATTTAGTATCTAATATTAACCCATGTACATTAATTACTATTTTGTATTCGGTAGTTTACCCATGAATATTAATTACTATTTTGTATCTAATATTAACCCATGAACATCAATTACTATTTTACTATTGGGAACCCATGATCATTAATTACTATTTTCTATTTAATATTAACTCATGAATATTTATTACTATTTTGTATTTAATATTAACCCATGAATATTCATTACTATTTTGTATCTAATATTACCCTATGAATATCCATTACTGTTTAGTATTATCTAATGATAACCCATGAATATTCATTACTATTTTGTATTTAATATTAACCCATGAATATTCATTACTATTTTGTATCTAATATTAGCCCATAAATATCCATTACTGTTTAGTATTATATAATGTTTACCCATGAATACGCATCACTATTTCGTATCTAACGTTAACCAATGAAGTATTTTGCATGTAATGTTACTCATGAGCATTCATTACTATTTTTTATATAATGTCATCAATGATATCATGAACATCCATCACCATATTTTGTATTGAATTATAGTATGTAATCCTGAAATGTTTTGATTATAAAATGAATTCAGAATTTTTTTTCGTTAAGTTATACTTACAATTTTTATTAAAGTTGAAATTATATTTTTAGAATTATAACAGGTACATCAATGTGTACTTAGAAATTATCGACTGCAAATTAAGCATTCAAAAAATACAGTATTTATTTTTATTTTTTCGTCCCTTTTAACATTTTCAATTGGAAGTCTTCCGCCTTCTTTTCATTAAATGAACTCAGCAAACGTATTATTCATTCATTGCTCAACATTATTCGTATTCATTCATTATATTCATTCATTGCTCAACATTATTCGTATTCATTCATTTCTCAACATTATTCGTATTCATTCATTATATTCATTCATTGCTCAACATTAATTATATTCATTCATTGCTCAACATTAATTGTATTCATTCATTGCTCAACATTATTCGTATTCATTCATTGCTCAACATTATTCGTATTCATTCATTATATTCATTCATTGCTCAACATTATTCGTATTCATTCATTATATTCATTCATTGCTCAACATTATTCGTATTCATTCATTATTTTTATTCATTGCTCAACATATCTTGAGGCAATCTGAAATAATGCTCATTCGCGTACAATACATCGTATTTTTTTTTATTTGAATTTTCATAGATATTTCGATTATCCGAATACTGATTTATTCAAGTTCGGTTAACAGGGTTTTAAAGTATTTCTTTTGCAATAAAATATATTATTGGCATTTCTTAAACCTACCATTTACTCAAAGTATAGACGACATAATACTGATGTCTATAGTATTTAAGTGTCTATTCCATCGATAAATATTTCGAAGCCACCGTTCTTTCATGTAAATACATCTCTTTTATACGCCGCATTTCCCCCCAAATCCCGCAAGAAATCCTCTATCGGAGGTATATGTTGAGTGTTTATCGGACGCAGCCAGGAATAGATTCTCACCGACTATTTGAGCCATCCAAGCGGAGAATCCTAAAGGCTAATATACGTTACATAATAGCAAAGGAATGGACGTGCATCTTCCTTCTGACAGTCGAGAAACCCATTCGGTTGCCAGGGGCAACGGGGATGGAAGGGGTGGCTGCCTGCAATTTATTGCACTTTGCTATTGGGAGGTTTTGTGTGACAGGTCTTCTGGAGGATGGAGCTTGCATCAATTGTTGCTCGGGCTCTCTTTGTTAGGGGGCAAAAGAACAAGCGGTTTCGAGAGGTAATCAACTGACGAATTTCATCTTCTCGAGGGGGTGAGAAAGTGGTGGATCCTGTTTTCTGCTCGGAAATGATTCATTTCGCCTTGTTTCATGGCGGGAAAATAGAATGAAGATTGATTTCTGGAAGTAGATTTGAATGTGTGTGGATTCTGTGGTTAGAAAGAAACGATACTATTTTCTTTTACTCGCAAGTTTTCTTCCTTCATATTGTTTTTTAAACAGGGTTCTTGCAGGTGCGAATGAATCAGTTGAATGCTATTATTTTCTAAAATAAGTTGTGGATGATAGCGGGTATTCGGGTCCGGATTTAGGTATTTTGCAGTTCCAGACAGTAGTAACGTTATGAATTTCGTTTTTTTTACGCTCATGTCCATAAATTAAGGATAATTCAGAATCACACAGAAATCGAACTCTAAAGTAAAAATTTCACCTGTAGAATGATCACACACGTCTTCAAGAATAATATACAAATTACAGGATGCCAACAGATGACATCGATAGTACGTCACAATGATGAAAGTGTAAGAGAGGATTATATAAGAAATGGCGGAAAAGAAGTAAAACAACCGTTCTATAATCCCCATCAATACTGTTCAGCAACGGATTGTAATACCCTCCGCATTTTTGCGCATGCGTTAGGATGGATTTAATTCATCAAAATAGGAGTGAAAGGAAAGATGAAATGAGGAGATGTTTACATTTACTAGTATCCAATAGGGGAAATCCAAGGTCAAAGAGAATACCAGAAATGCACTCATCGTTCCGCGTCTCACCCCTAAATGAGATGGAGTCTTCGAAATGTGAATCCGTTGACGAACAGTACCATAATCCAATTGCTATGATACAGATGACGCATTTGGATGATTTTCTACATGTTAAAGTTATCGGCGGTTTGTAATGTGGGTGTACTCAGATGGAAGTATCCGCGGAAATGGCAATCACCCTAAGTGACATCTCTAGGCTTTTTCTATGATTCCATGATAAGTGGAAATGTGAGTAGACGTTGCAGTACAGATCATCCTTGAGTTACAACGCTGAATAAAGACCGGCATTTGGCAATGACTGCCAAAAGAAGCAGACGGAGCACAGTATCAGACCTATCTCTTCAGCTATCTTTAGCCAAAGGTACGACAGATTCAAGGCAAACCGTGTAACAGCCGTATGAAATGGCTTGTATTGTCACATGAATTTAATTCGATAGAGCATGTGTGGGAAATGTTTGACAGATGCGTACTGGAACACTTATACCGGAACTTCAGAGAGCATTGCTTGTCGAGTGTAGTAATGTACCTCCAAATCAGCCCGATAATTTGATACTCAGCATAATTAGGCGTTATACGGACTGTATTTCATCGTCTGGGAGACATACACTGTATTAACCATCATGCCAGCCATGTAAAATTAAGTTTATGCAATCGAGATATTTTTTGTAATTGCTCCAGGGACAAAAAAATCGTAGATTTTATCAATGGTATCAAACATACACCATCTTTTTCGTTCTTTATCTTTTGTTTGATAAATGGACTTCATGTATAAGCCACTTTTGTTTTGTTTCTGAACCTCTATTTGCTGGAGCTGGCGTATCGTAACTCATGGACATAAATGTAATAAAACGTTTAGAGCAATTTAATTTATCTATTTTTAGGAATTCGAATTTACTCTTTAAAAAATTAAACTAAGCATTTAATATATCTTCCTTCTATGCCATATAAATAAAAATTTGGTAAATATTAATTTATATCTTTGATGTTTAAAACGCCCGAACCTTCTTAGCTGGAATGATACTTGCTGGTTAAAATATCATCCTCTTTTTTTCTGAGTTTAGAGTCTGTAAGATCTGTTCTATGTAACGTATGCTTCTTTAATAAAACTATAACACATAAGACTGATTTGACTTGGAATACATATTGCTAGTCTATTGTTTTGGAATAAAATTGGTTCTGTTTTGGAAATCACTGCAAGCTTTTAAATTACTTTTTATACTCGATGTGCAAGAATGGGCAATACTCTCAGATGTAAGCCCCAAAGCACAAACAAATATACTTGTACAACGCTAACAAAATATCGACAAGTAACCCGAGCGGAACGAGGAAATCATAATAGCTGTTCGATATATCGCCATTAGTAGTCTATCATGTTTCGCTATACGGCGCATTTGTTACTTCTGTCATGGTCTCATTTCAATGGTAGTAATCAATCTTGTATGCTGACTTTTCGCCTCAAAATTGGAATTCTTAATCAGTCATTTTAAAATTCTACCGTTCAAGAATTAAAATAGCGTTTCTAAATATCGATTGTTTCAATAACTTTTTACTTTTTCATTTATTTATTTTACTTTCCCGTATGCGAAGTATAAAGAAAAAAATTCGAACTCAAGCTTTTGACAAATCTCCACATTTTAAACTTCTTTCAGTTTGAAAGACATTTTTTCCCCCCAGAAATGTCTATCTGTGGCAAAGATAATTGAAACGCTTTGAGGTAGTGGGCGAAGTTTGGTATATAGCCTTAAGATCAAATTTGTAGATTTCTGTAAAATTGTGAGCTGCTATGAGGAAATCTGTCTGCCCGGCTGTTCGAATGTAAGTTGACACGATAATTACAAAACGGAGGGAGCTAGATAGATAAAATTCGGTACACAGAATTAACATCTATAGCCTAGAAAATTATCAAATTTTGAAACAAATCCTGCTATTGATTGGTCGTATCTCAGTTTGCACTTTCAGAAGCATTTAAACGTGACAACTTAAAGTCGTAATGGTTTTAACATATAGAATTTGGTAAGTTATTTTTGTGATAAATATTATTATTCTGTGCCAAATGTTATTTTCAGTCGGTTGAGAAAAACCTGTATCTAGAACACAAATTTGATTTACGGGTACCATTAACCGCCAAAAAAACTCGCCAAAGATGGCGAGTGCTAAATTCATGCCAATGGCTAATATTTCCTATATAATGTACGCCATTGCCATGCACGGAGCTCTCTATTTTACTGAAGGTCCACATTTTATTTACCCCTCAGGGGCTCGCCTACTATAGGTGAGTACTGGTGTCCCAAAACCGAGGTATCCAGGGATCTTTACTCCCTTCAGGTTTACTCTCCCCTACGCTTTTTACTGTCTGCTTGATCCTTCCTTCCCTCGAGGGGCGAGGGAGCTCTCCATGAGAAGCTGTCGCCGCTCTGTTTGCTTCCTGCTTCTCATGGACAGAAAATACCCCTACGTGTTTGCCGTGCATGGCGACCCATTAGACGGGTGGTGCACTGTGGTCCCCGGTGTATCAATCGGCTGGTACCTAGTTACCTGAGTGGCTAGTCTGCTAGGGATCAAGCGAAGGGGTTATTCCTTGGGCTTGGCGTTAAGGGTGGTCACTGTCCCCGGGGGGTAACTCCGAGCGTATAGGTAACCGATCAGCACTATGGTAAGTACTGAGGCTGGAAGTGCCCAGAGCCAGTGGCTGCCATCCCTTGTTGGGCTCCGTGGTGGGCGGTGCCGTCGGGCCTGAATTTCTACCAATGTCGTATGGGTAAACGGAAATCTGCTCCCTTCAGTGGGCAACAAATCGTTTCAAAAAACTCAATTGCAGCTATCTTTCCAACTTTTTTTCTCATAAAAAGAGTTTCCAAAACGAATGAGACTTTCCATTCAGTATCTCCTTTTTTAGTTGAAAAAAGCATCACTGGAAATATCGGAGAAGTTAAGTGCACCAAGAAGCTTCGTTCCGGAGACTTGCTAGTGGAAGTTCTGTCCCGGAAACAATCGCAGCATATAATGAAATTAAAGTCATTCGCTGATATCCAAATCACCGTTTCTCCAATCATGTTTCTTTAAATTCCTCCAATGCGGTGAAATGTTCAATGATGAAGAGGAAGAAATTCTCAAAGAATTGAAAAGCCAGAGGGGGAGTCATGTAAGACGTATATCAATACGGAGAAATGGCGAACTCCATAAAACAAAACATTTGATTTTGACATTTGGGTTTCCAAAACTGCCAGAACATATTAAGGCAAGGTATATGCGTCTTCCAGTCAGGCCGTATATCCCCAGTCCACTGCGTTGTTTCAAATGCCAACGTTTTGGGCATTCTAAAACTTCTTGCCGCGGGACACTGACTTGCGCCCGTTGTGCAGAGGTCGGTCATGACAGTTCTCAATGCAACTCTGTCGAAAAGTGTGTAAACTGTAAAGGTGCACACACCTCGTATTCTAGAAATTGCCCAACATGGTTGCTTGAAAAAGAAGTAATGAGTACAAAAATAAAAAATCAGATATCATACACCGAAGCTCGGAAACTTGTGAAATCCCAAACCCCTACAGGTACTAGCTATGCTTCCATAGCTCAGACAAAGACTAAGCAGTCAAAATCTTTTAATATATCGAATGATTCTTTGGCTTTAGAAAAATCAGTTGCAATTCCCGACATACAGTCTAGTTCTAATTCAACTAAACTAAGTATTACTCAAAATGAAAGTGTGTCAGTTCCACCCTGTGATGTTGCGACAGCTTCACAGGATTTGCCTGATTTTCAGTTAGTAACAAAGAAAAAGAAATATAAAAAATCTCTGAAGACCGCAGTTGGAAACCAAAAGGAATCAATATCAGAAAAATCCAAATTTTGTTTAACCTCGCCTATGCAGGTTCCGACTTCTGCTACTATGGAAGTAAACAAATCTGCATCAACACATGTGGCAAATCACTCCAAAGCTGTACATAAAACTGATTATTCACCAGCTTCTACGATTTCTGAACATATTTCGATAGACGATAATTGTAATAACAAAAGTGACAATGATATCGGGTCGTCTGTGTCTGAAGACGCTATAGACTATGACCCAAACGAAACTATTGAGGAAGCTTCCCCTTTTATTGATCTGCAAGAAAAACCAACGGTAATATTTAAAACCCCTACAACAACTGATAATCTTAGTGTTAAAGAAAAATTAAAAAACAGTCCATTTCATTGGGTTAATTTTAAAACATTTCATCCTAAGACAATTAATACCATTGGCCCTGACAAGTACCCAAAAAAATATCATGTCAAAAGACTGCAATGATTTTTTATCCCTAATTTAGACTTTATCATTTGTCTATTGATTTTATTAAATATCTTTAACAATTTCTTGAATTTTTATCTTTTTATTATAATTTGCATATAGTTATCCATATTTTTAGATTTTTTTATTTATATGATTGATCTATTATTCATGAGTTTCTAAATACTTTCCATTTTTACCATTTGATTGGCGAAGTTTAGCCAAACATGGCTCTTGCGCCATTAAATCTCAACCAACCAACCATCCACATTTTATTTACTTATTTATTGCATGGTGTTAAGAATAACACTTTTACTAGAAAGAAAGCGAGAAGGTTTTAGGGGGATCACCTTCCGCTGGTTTTACTTTTCGAATTACTAGAACGATGCATTATTAACATGTCTAGGAGTGTTTTATTCAATCTTACTCCTTTAAAACTCCAACAGCTTAACCTTGAAATGTTGGAGTTTTAAATTTTTGTTTTATGGCGTCAGCTTAGCATATACCAAATTATTCATTTCCCAGATATTTAGACTTTTGATTTATCTTTGAACTTTTAAAAGAATGATCAAATATTAACTTACGACAAATCCCTTTTCTAAAGAATTTACTTTTCTTTGATTGGCTGCAGTGAAGGCAAATCATTCGATCTCTCTAATGAACTGCACTCATTATAGACAAAGAAAGAATTAAAATAATATCTCTGTTTTAATTCAAGAGTAAAAACCAAACTTATCGATGTAGAATTTCGATTTATCGTGACATCCAATAAGAACAAAGCACTAAGGACAGTTGCCGATGATCATTCTAAAAAGTAAAAGACATAAAAGAAGAGCAAACGAAAAGCCCCAGCTAATTGAGCAAAAATAATTCCTTTCTTTTTCTTTGAAATCTCTTGAACCTCATTTGATTCCAAAAGACAAGGATTCTACTACTCCAATAAAATTAAAGCCGCAGGTTTTAATCCGTACAGTCCTTGTGTGTAGAAAGTAGGACAAAAGGGGAAAAAATGCAATTCAACAAAAAAATAATCGAAGAAAGGGATTTTTTTTTCTTCCCCTTGCCGTGAACTCTGCCTTAGTAACAAAATTAATGCTATGGATCTCTTAGGATCATCTTGTAAGCTTTCCACAATGAATATTAATTAACGTTGGAACAATTCTGCTTCGGTAATTTTTGATTTTATGTACCTCAAGGCTCTCATTTAAGTCCTTTTTTATTTTCATCTATAATTTTGGATAACGAACGTGAATATAAACTTTATTTCCACTTTTCACCGTAGTTATTCTCTTTTTCTTTAGTTATTGAGTCTATATTCATCTATCAGAATTAAATGGATCTCGCATATAGTTGTTGAAAGGACTGTTTGTCATTACTTGGGTAACTGGCTCACTGACAAATTATGGTCTTGAATTAGCGTCATATGACTCTCTAGATGTAGACATTGAGTCTGCCAAGACGAGTCCTGTCTTTTAACTTCGATTGGGTTATTTGGATGACTTGATAAGTGCTGGCTTGGGATTGTCTAAGAAATTACTGTTAGGTACACCATTAATTAAAGTTGGCAGTATTTTTGTTCCAAACATTGCTTTAATTTTGTCTGTAGGAGATAATAAATGAAGCTGATATATTTTTTTAATTTTTGGTATGAAGTACTTCAACCGTATAAAATGATCCGTAAGATATACTTAGAAACAAATTATAATGTGCGTTATAATGATAAGATGATATAATAATATAAGCAATAATTTATTTCAGTTTGTTATGGAACAGAACCAAAAAGAAAGAAAAAAAAATGAAGATAAAGAACTGTACTTGTCTGATCTAATTAGGCTACAGACCATTTTAACTTCTGTTCTTGGTATACAAATTTAATTTGCTTTGAAAAGAAGCAAGTTCAGACATGGATTATGATTATTATTAATTTATTGGTAACGTAACTTTTTTCGGGGTGAAATTTTACACTATGTACAGATTGCACTCTTTTTGTTTTATAAATCCGTTTAATTTAGTTATATTAGCAGCCTGTTTAAAAGCAACGCAAGAGCTATTTCTGGACAGATTTCATAAATTTGAAACCCGGTCAGATGACGAGGATGGCATCTGAGTTGGCGCCCCTCTTCAACTTTCCGCACTACATCAATGGATTTATAAAGCTGTAATGAGTATATTTACTTATTTTAAATCGGAAAGTAGATTATATAAGATGTTAAATTTTTCAATATCCGATTATTCTACATTTTAGGGTGCATTTGAATGCTTATTTCCAAATCTGTTTGTCTTGAAAAGCATTGCTGAATTTTGTACTAAACTTAAAACATTTTTTATAAATGATTTAGCAGTTTATCAGTTTGTTATTTTCTAAATAAGTTTTTTCTCTATATGTAGTAAAATTAAATAAGTTTTAAACTGTAATTAATATATAAATATTATCCACTTAGCTTGCATTGACGTCCTTGATATGTGCATCAAATTACATCATTTAAATATTTATTTTGTTTGTTAAATGACCACTTATTTTAAAAAACAGAATTCATTTGAACGTGTTGAAGTTTTTCAGTTTTTATGTTAAAGGATCTTAAACTCTTTAAATTCACAAATAAGAATCAAAAATGTATTCTCAAATATAAAATGTGTTTCTAAATTAAGAAACAATTGCGTCTAAATGGAATATTTATAATATAAAAGTGAAACCTTTTGAATTTATATTATTCAATTATTTTCGTTGTTAAATCTCTTGTATTAGAATAAAATGTTAATGCATGGTTATTACCGCTTATTTTAAAAGACAGAATTCATTTGAACGTGTTGAAGTTTTTCAGTTTTTATGTTGAAGGATCTTAAACTTTTTAAATTCACAAATAAGAATCAAAAATGTATTCTCAATCATAAAATGTGTTTCTAAATTAAGAAACAATACATCCTAAATGGAATATATATAATATAAAAGTGAAACATTTTGAATTTATATTATTCGATTATTTTCGTTGTTAAATCTCTTATATTAGAATAAAATGTGAATGCATGGTTATTTCTGTGGATCTTTAAGTATCGTTTACCAAATGAAATTACGCACCATTGCACCGCTCTTTCCCAAATTGATTCTTAAAATAGATTTGTATCTGCCCCCCTGTTTGGTTTAAACATCTATAATTAGGCCAACTTTGATTATAATATGATGATATTTTTTTTATCAAATATTTTAGATTTTTTTTATATATATATATATATTTTTTTTTACTAAATATGACTAATAAGACCGGGGACCGTAAAAAAATTCGAACTTATAATTTTTTCAGAAATGTATTTATTGACTCAAATAATATAAGAACACATATTTTGTATAATATCAAAATTTCGCTATGAAGCGTGTAACTTCTTTGTGCTAGGCTAGAGAGTTGAACTGGGAAAAAAAATATCGAAAAGTGAAAAGCTCGTAGTGAACTTCGTTAAATTTTCGGTGATGTCTATTATTTCTTTTTCATTTTAAATCTCCAGATCTATAATTAGTATATAGTTTTCATGTTCGTCGTTATAGGTGCCAGTTTGAGGGAAAGAGCACTCAAAACCAATTATATATTTAAATATTAAAAGTTAAATTAATTTTCAAAAAGGGTTACTCTAAAAACGTTAGTAAATATAAAAAGTGTCATTTTATATTCATTAACCTTTTGTGTAAAAATCTACCATAAAAAAACGTATTGCTCCTTTAGTGTTAGATATACCAAGCCGGCGTCCTGGCATAGGGATAGCGCGTCTTCCCCGTGATCTGGGCGTCCTGGGTTCGAGTCCCGGTTCGGGCATGGTTGTTCTTTATCTGTTCTATCTGTGAGATGTGTAAATGTGCCCCCCTGTAAAAAGGGACTGTGCAAGCGAATGTGATGCGTGAGTAGATAAGACGTACTCTTGGCCTTAGTTGGCGCTACTAAAAAACAAGAGACGTACCCTCGGCTTAAAATCGCTGATTTCATCAGCGAGTGGTGGCAAGTGCCACTAGAAACAACAATAACAACAATAGATATACTAAAATTTGTAGATCTCAGGTCTGCGTCCTTATATGGATTTATATAGCAATAAACAATCTCAAATCTTTATTCTAAGTAGGAGATCAAATGATTTAGTAGTTGTGATTTGTACAAAGATTTCATCTAGTTGACGTGGCGGCGTATTCCGGTTCTATCGATGTTTGAGTGCGATATTTTGGTTCATTGTTAACTGTGTCACAATTGCGAAAGTAAAGCAATTAATTTTGGCTGAAGCGGATGAAATTCGAGTTTTTGATGCTGGTAATAAGTTGTTACATTGACAAAATCTTTTGGCTAAGCGAATCGAGGATCATGTAAATGATCAACATTGTTTTTCCGCTTTTAAAATATTTACTAACTAGAACTCCACCAAGGAAGAGATAATCAAGACTCTTTGTTTATAATATCAGAATTCTGGAGCGTCATGTCATCCAAATTAGACCATCATCAAATATACATAAACTGTCAATTTGAACCTTTCAAACCGTTGGCATTCAAAGAGTAGGAAATCGGTCTCTTAGACCCTTTGATGGCGGAGAATCTATGAGCCTTATGATAATCCAGACATAGTGAAGTTTGGATGCTATGAATGGTTGCTATAGCAACAGAACTGTGCATGTACATAAGGTAAATTTGAAATAATTTCCAAATATTTAAATTTTGTGATGACTATCGACAATTTATTATTTATAAATGCGTTAATTACGATAAACGTCTTTGTTTTAAGTATTAATATTGCAACGAAAGTTTGGTTTCTGTTTAAACATACATTGATGCTATTTGTGTGAAATGCTGTCCTATGCTGACGATTTACATCTCTGACAGTTTTGCATTAAATGTTACTCAAAATGTTAAATTTGCATTTAACACTTTGGCGCAATAAAATATTTAAAATTATTTTTAAAAGAGCAAGATTAATACAAATGTGAAATAAAGTTAAATTTGAAAAAAAAAAAAAAAAAAAGCATTCTTAAGAATAGTTAGAGCTTCAGAACTAAATTTTACGATGCTGTCGCCAAATTCGGACTTTTTTTGGCGATAATTTATTGTATCTTAATTATCATTCAAGAAAATATTTATTTAGCGCTTTAAATTTTATTCAAAAATCACCATTTCGCTATATGAAGTTCGACATTTGCCCATATTAGTTAGAAATTTGTCCATGTAATTATATTAATATAATATTTCGAGCATATGCCAAACGATTTACAAAATGCTGACATTCACTAGAAAAAATCGGCCTTTGTCAAATATTGATCTCTCACAGTAATGTTTATATTTTTTCTATATAACTGTCTTGAATTTCATCAGATCTAATTGCATATTAAAATCCCTTAGAAATTATACTGATGAAGAGTTCACAAAGTGCTTTATTTCGATAGTTTTCAACATTGCTATCGTTTGGAGAAGATGGCAGTACCATTCAAGTATTTAAGGAATAATAAAACTTTTTTCAATTTATTTACTTACTTTGAACAATATATAACACATTTATTTTCCTCAGGAGCCAAGTATTTAAAGAATAATAAAATTTTTTGAGTCAATTTGCTTACTTTGAACAATACATAACACTTTTTTTCACAGAAAATTAACTTTGCAGAACTCGATGTTGTCGTGAGTGTGTGTATAGTAATTTTTGACAGGGGATTTACTGTAGATCATAAAACTAAAGACTACATATTTCATGAAGACTTGCATTTTCACGTTCTTTCAAAATATATTCCACAAGGGGGGGGATGTAGTTTTTGTGAAAGATGAGACGCGAATCGTGCCATCGTGCAACCCTTCCAACTTTGATGCAGTCATTCATAAAATTAGAACATTCTACTTCCAGCGCAAACTCGGTGCAACTGTCGGCTGGAAGAATTATTCGAGCCCAGCGTGCTTCGAAATTTATGTAAATGGTAGCAAGCTGTATTCAACGCCTCGCGTCTTTCTTTTCTCTGTTTAATCAACGCTTCTAGTATTCGAAAAGAAAAATGCTCTGAATTTCCAAATATTTCTTGCATTCTTGCCTAGGGTTAAAGTTAGAAACAAAAAAAAAAAAAAAAGTGTAGAGAAACGGTTCGAATCCTAAGCATTTAAAAGATAAACGGGCTGGAAAAAAATACTGAAAGTTTGACTCTCGCATGAGAAGAAAAAGTCCTGAAAAGGGGTGGGGGATAGGGGTGAGGAAGTAAAATATTTGGAAATGCCAAAAAGGAAACATCTGCCCTACATTCTGTGCAAGCCCGGAGATTTCCGCTTCGAAACTTTTTAACTTTTGCTCTTTTTTTTTCACGGGTGAAAAAAATGTGGAAGTTTCTTCTGAAACAGTGTAACATTAGTTACTTTTTCTGATACTTGCGTATTGTTAAACTGTCTTAATAAATTCTGACATAGTCTATGAAGTTAATATGTTTATAGTCAAAGAGGCGGTAGTTGGGCATGGATATAATTGATTTTGGGAATTCTTCCTGAAATTTACATCTTGTTTGATGAAGAATTTAATTTGATATAGAATATTTCAGAATATTGTTTATTATTGTAAGTTTTCTCAAAATATAAATTTAATATTTATTTATTTGTAATGGAATGTGTAGGTGCAAGTGATGCCAAAAGTGCAAACATCATAAAATTTATTTAAATAAAAAATAAAAATTGTTTGTTTATAATTGGATTTCTCAAACTATGGTGCATATACTGCCATTGCTATAACACATTACACATTAAGCAGTGTACCACTAATGGTACATCATATTAGTAATACATTTGCTACCCTAAAGAATTAAATGAATATATAAGCAGACGTTATGCCAAAGGCAAGAAAGAAATCTTTTTTGAACGGAGAACAAAAAAAATGTATATTTGTAGTAGGATTTCTCAAAGTGTGGTGCATTAATTGCCATTGGTATAACTACATTTAGTGGTACATACTAGCCAATGTACCACTAATGGTACATCATATTAGTAATATATTTGCTACCCTAAAGAATTAAATGAATATATAGGCAGACGTTATGCCAAAGGCAAGAAAGAAATCTTTTTTGAACGGAGAACAAAAAAAATGTATATTTGTAGTAGGATTTCTCAAAGTGTGGTGCATTAATTGCCATTGGTATAACTACATTTAGTGGTACATACTAGCCAATGTACCACTAATGGTACATCATATTAGTAATACATTTGCTACCCTAAAGAATTAAATGAATATATAGGCAGACGTTATGCCAAAGGCAAGAAAGAAATCTTTTTTGAACGGAGAACAAAAAAAAAAAATGTATATTTGTAGTAGGATTTCTCAAAGTGTGGCGCATTAATCGCCGTTGGTATAACTACATTTAGTGGTACATACTAGCCAATGTACCACTAATGGCACATCATATTAGTAATATATTTGCTACCCTAAAGAATTAAATGAATATATAGGCAGACGTTATGCCAAAGGCAAGAAAGAAATCTTTTTTGAACGGAGAACAAAAAAAAATGTATATTTGTAGTAGGATTTCTCAAAGTGTGGCGCATTAATCGCCATTGGTATAACTACATTTAGTGGTACATACTAGCCAATGTACCACTAATGGTACATCATATTAGTAATACATTTGCTACCCTAAAGAATTAAATGAATATATAGGCAGACTTTATGCCAAAGGCAAGAAAGAAATCTTTTTTGAACGGAGAACAAAAAAAAAAATGTATATTTGTAGTAGGATTTCTCAAAGTGTGGCGCATTAATCGCCATTGGTATAACTACATTTAGTGGTACATACTAGCCAATGCACCACTAATGGCACATCATATTAGTAATATATTTGCTACCTAAAAGAATAAAATGAACGTATAGGCACAACAAAAAGAAAACTTGAATAAAAAACAGAAATAGAATATTTATTGTAGGATTCCTTAAATTATGATGCATATACTACCACTGATATATCACATTACATACGAACTAATGCACCTCTAATGGTACAGCATAGTAATATATTTATTACCCCAAAATTGCAAAGGCACAACTACTAGAAATATTCTTGAATAGGAAACAAATTTATTTATTCATATCAAAAATCCTTAAATTATCGTGCATATACCACGAATAATACATCGCATTAAATACTAAACAGTATACCATTAATGGTACATCATATTAGCAATAGAGTTGCTACGCAAAATGTTTAAACGTATGTGAATTGTAGTGCTTTTTAACATTTTGTTTAAATATGAATAATTCAGAACACATGAATTTTCCGTTTTGGACGTTTTTGTTAAACTGGTGCTTATGATAATGCCCATATTGGTCATGAGATATAGATTTTTTTTAAAGATTTATCATGGTGAATCATAGTGTTATTCTGGAGGAAATTCGACAGATAGAAGGAAAAGTTTGAATTTTCTACGATTTCGTATCAGATAAGCTCTACTGTAAATATAAAGATTAAAATTGCATTTTTGGTTGAAGGTTTATATGGAAGTAACTATAAATCTCAGCTTTCTATTTCAGAATTTGTCGAAATTGGTACAAATAAAGAAAGAAACCACGATTTTTTTTTTCCTTTTTTTTTTTTTTTTTTTTTTTTTTCTAATCTGTTTTGTTTAGTCATGGTAACATTTTGAGGCATTTGTCCAATCGAATTATAGCGGCTTCTCTTAGATATCTACTAAACTAAAGAAGCTTTACCGTGGTCTTATTTCCTTCGTCACAGATCTATTACAGCTCTTGAAGATACAGTTTGGCAAACTTCTTTATTTCTGGAATGGTTAAATACCGAGTCAGAAAAATACCCGAAAACATGGGTTTGCTACTGAATTTAAATGCATGTAAAAAGAAGGCTTGAAAAAAATGCTTTGAAACCTTTGACAGCGTTGAAGTACTTTGACACAGTATCCTACTGTCAGCAGTTGGTCCAATCCAGTAGCCAATCTCTTAATGCAAGATCATGCCGAAGCTCGGTCTTTGTTTCTAAAAGTGGTAAATTTATATTGAAACACATGATTGCCACCGGCGCTCTATTTCAGACACGGAAACCTTCCATACCTTTGCGCATGCGCCAGTTTGCTTTGATTTCACCAAAATAAGGGAAAGATGGCAAAAAAAAAAGTATATTTCGTATTAAGCATTACATAGAATCATTAGGAATATTTAATTTTTTTTAAAAATGGGATTGGAAAAAAATATCAACAGAAGACAACAGATGAATAACTTTAAAAAAACGAAAGAAAAACGATAGAAAAGTGCTCTGCTTACTCATTCTGTATCATCTATTTTCCATATTCATCTGTAAGTAAAAAAAAGTATATTTCGTATTAAGCATTACATAGAATCATTAGGAATATTTAATTTTTTTAAAAATGGGATTGGAAAAAAATATCAACAGAAGACAACAGATGAATAACTTTAAAAAAACGAAAGAAAAACGATAGAAAAGTGCTCTGCTTACTCATTCTGTATCATCTATTTTCCATATTCATCTGAAAGTAATTTAATGAATTTTCCATATTCATCTGTAAGTAAAAAAAAGTATATTTCGTATTAAGCATTACATAGAATCATTAGGAATATTTAATTTTTTTAAAAATGGGATTGGAAATAAATATCAACAGAAGACAACAGATGCATAACTTTAAAATAACGAAAGAAAAACGATAGAAAAGTGCTCTGCTTACTCATTCTGTATCATCTATTTTCCATATTCATCTGAAAGTAATTTAATGAATTTTCCATATTCATCTGTAAGTAAAAAAAAAGTATATTTCGTATTAAGCATTACATAGAATCATTAGGAATATTTAATTTTTTTAAAAATGGGATTGGAAAAAAATATCAACAGAAGACAACAGATGAATAACTTTAAAAAAACGAAAGAAAAACGATAGAAAAGTGCTCTGCTTACTCATTCTGTTTCATCTATTTTCCATATTCATCTGAAAGTAATTTAATGAATTTTCCATATTCATCTGAAAGTAATTTAATGAATTTTCCATATTCATCTGTAAGTAAAAAAAAGTATATTTCGTATTAAGCATTTCATAGAATCATTAGGAATATTTAATTTTTTAAAAAATGGGATTGGAAAAAAATATCAACAGAAGACAACAGATGAATAACTTTAAAAAAACGAAAGAAAAACGATAGAAAAGTGCTCTGCTTACTCATTCTGTATCATCTATTTTCCATATTCATCTGAAAGTAATTTAATGAATTTTCCATATTCATCTGTAAGTAAAAAAAGTATATTTCGTATTAAGCATTATATAGAATCATTAGGAATATTTAATTTTTTTTAAAAATGGGATTGGAAAAAAAATATCAACAGAAGACGACAGATGAATAACTTTAAAAAAACGAAAGAAAAACGATAGAAAAGTGCTCTGCTTACTCATTCTGTATCATCTATTTTCCATATTCATCTGAAAGTAATCGAGCGGTTTTCTAAAATAGTGAGCAATTCCTAACAATTGATATATGTACGAAAACTGATTTAAAAAGAAGAAAATTTTTAAATAAATTCAACATTCTTAATTTTGAAATATTTACTGAATTTTATAGGGAAAAAATTATAAAGCATTCCCATTATATTATAATGAAAGCTTTATATGTAAAGGTAAGACATTTGATATTCGTGAGGCTTATTGCAATTTCGTTGAATGAATATTCGATTTAAAATACGTTACATTTTTCTCGTGGAATGCATTAAATTTCATCTAAGACTGAAAATAAGTAGAAAATATGTAGTTTTCTAGAAGGAAGTTGAGTTTTAGTAACAAATCGAAGAAAAATATTTGCATTCCATATTAAGACCTCATTTTGCTACAAAAATAATGGAGAAAAATATTTTTCAACCACTATTTGTGCTCATTACACAAGTAAAGCACACATTGTTATTCAATTTTTACTCTCCTTATGTCCTCACATTAATCGTCGCTATTTTTAAATTCCGTGACAAAATAAAATACGAGACACACTTATGAATATTCAGAAGGTTTATCCGGCTTTGAGTGTTTCAAATTTTCAACACAAAAACCAAGTTTCATTCAAATATTTCGCTTTTGTCCTTTGAAATTATGAGAAGCAATTTATTTTAATGAATTTTTTTTTGCGTCTGTCCGTCCAAGCGCTCGTTAAAGAGATAATGAAGAATGAATTGAAGTGAAAAAGTCTTTCAAATTTTGGTATTAAGTCGAGACTTAAAACTCTAATGAGGTTTCAACGTGTATTTTAATTCGGTATAATTTATTTTGAGAATCGATTCGTCTTTAAAAGTTTTGTCAACTTTTCGCTTCGGTGCATCTTAAAGAATTCCTGGTGATTATACGAAATGAATGGTTCCTTTATTTATGTTCAGAAAATTTTTCCATTTCCAAATCTTTTAAGTCTTTTACGATGAAAACAAGTTTTCTACTTTCAAACTAATCGTCAACAAGTCTTTATTGCGAATATAGAAAAATCCATTAATCTATGATTAAGGCGTTATTATTTTCATTTTGTGATTTGCATATTTTTGTTTAGGCTGATTGCTGTATTTCAGAGTCAAATTAAACTTTTTTATTTCTTCTTCTTTTAGTAGAGAAACATGTTATTTATAAACCATATTAATTTCTGTTGATTAAATTAATCTTTCAGATTTTTTTTTTAATTTATACAGCCACATTTAAATGGCATCATAAATAAGTTCTTGGGATATATACTGACACATGGTTTTATTTGAGAAGAAATAGCATTTTGAAAATTGTAATGCTGGATAGTTCGGAATTAACTTGTAGACTCATGATTTCATTTGCTATGGAGAATTTGAATTTCATATTCTATTAGATTGTAAATGACTTGTTGAATCGAGGATTTTTCTCGTTGATTTGCAATAATATTAATAGAGTTTTATATTAGTAGTTTTAGAAACGCCTTTAAATAAGAAACACTGTTAATTTATATAATTTTTATTTATCTTAACCCGTTCTAGGGCCGTAGGAAATATGCTTCCCACCAAATTTCTCAATCTTTGTATGAAATTATGTAGGTTGGCATAAGTTCTGACAAATTTTTTTAGAAAGACAGAAACTTAGATGCTTCAGTTCTTTATCTCAGACAAAATGATGTGTCTTGATTTGTTACTTATTAATCAACGAAATTAATTCATCAATTTAAATTTATCCAATAAGCTAAATAAATGCCTTTTCTTATTCTAATTTCAAGCCTAAAAATATTTTAACATAATATGACTAGAAAAAAATAGCCCTTTAAAGGGTTAAGGTGACTATGTTAAATAGTCGATTTTTTGAGGAATTGTGATTTTTTTTTTGTTTTATATTATGAATGTTTGAGCAGGTTTCTTTATAAAAATACCGTTAGAAATTTTTTTTCTGAATCTGTTTTTTGAAGGGGGGGGGGGCAGGAGTTCAAATGCTGTTTTCTCAAATTCTAATCTTTGATAGCACTTTCTTACAAAAAATCTCATAAATTAATATCTAATGCATATTTTTTGTTCAAATTTGGTATAATAATTTCTAAATATGTTCTGCAATTTCTGAATTAGAAAATATGTAATCTATTCATTTAGAAATATTTTATAGTTTCTTAGTGCTTTACAGTATGAAAAAAATTGGAAAATTCCTGTTGGTTATCAGTAGAACCGCGATATTTAAAGAATAGATAAAAATCTAGTTTAGTTTTTAGTTCAAGTACTAGATAATATATTTCTTAATTCATCTACAAAATTTTAAGCAAATCATTTTACAAAGGTCCTATTTTTTTTTTTTTTATTTCTACCTGTTTTTAGCCAAAAAAAAGCCCATTTTCCAAGTAAAAAGAACTTTGCCACACTTAGCTGGTATATTTTGGTTTCATAAATGTCTTTTCATAATTTTGAATGTTTTTCAAAAACTCATCCGGAACGTAGCAACATACTTCCTTCGGAAAAGTGATTATACTAAGATTCTCATTGACATAAAAAGATAGTGGGTATAAAATTTTCAAATAATATAAATGGCAAAATTATTATTCATAATATAGTCAATGATACATGGAAATAAAAAATAACATTCAAGTTGTTTTTTTTTTAGTTGCTAAAGTTCGATATGTGAAATTTTCATATTACTTCGTCTTTTCTTTGTATCTTGCTTGCACGAAATATGCAAATATCCATTTTGAGCGCAAGAAATATGTCCTTTATGAAGCGCACATCGCTCTGTCAGTTTTTGAATAATCCGTATTCCGAGTTTATCAAGAGAATAGAATCCTTTACCGCCTTTCTAATATCCATGGTCCTCATCTATATGGTATGATATATGGTACATATATCATACCATATATGTAACATACAACATCTTAATCATGCCTTTTTTCAAACAATAGCATGTCATGTCTTATATTACGTTTTAGTCCGCGAAGTCGCTAATAAACATGCCTTTTTTACGGAACGTATTTTGCGGGAAATGTCTTAAAATATATCTGAATATTAGCCACTCAAGATTTTTTTCTCCTTTATTTTTTTTTCTTCGTATTATCGTCGATGCAATTGCACATTTTCAAATTGGAAAAATCACTTTTTTTCATTTCCGACCTCTCTGGGGTTCCTTTAGAAATGATGTTCAAGTGGCAACATCTTAACCTTGAATTCCGTTTGCACTCTAAAGAAAAGAGAAAAATATTTGGAGAAATAAAGAAGTAAATACTTAAGGTACTCTGCTAGGTTGAAAACAGGAACTTATATAAAAATTAGTATTTTTTTTTTTTTTTTTGCAGTTTTAAAAAATAGGCACGTTTTTCTTTCTAGTGATATCTTTATTTTGTCTGTAAGTCAATAAGAAGCTGAGTTATAGCGAATTATTGACATGTAACTAATGCTTATTTACAAGCATTTAAAAACTTTAAATGCATTTTCTGAAGAACACGCTTTTTCTTAATTCGACTGTACGAGTATTATCACATCTGAAAAAAAAATCAAGGTATCTTAATGAAATTTATAATTAGTGCACATTATGTTATGCAGGATATAATGAAATATGGATTTGTTGTTGAATGCTCTAGAAGTGTATTTATGATTGTTTAATGTAAATATTGTTGGAAAAAAAATTCCAAGATTTAATTTCATATGTTACGCACAACAATTTTATTTTTGAATATAATTCTTAGATAACAGTTAGTCTAAGATATGTTTCACATGTAATATTACAAAGAAAAATGAAAAACTGTAACAATTTTTTTCTCTAGAACAATTCTAGTTTTTGTAAATAAATGCTGAAATTTACATCAAACTATGCTTTTTCTGCAGAAGCTACAAATATATTTAAATAATTTCACTTTTATTCACCGTTTCATATTGCTTATCTTATTGTATCTTATTACATTACTGAAAACCTTCATATAAAAATTAAAATTCTACATTTTGTTACAAACCTGCAATTCTGCTTCCCAGCATAGTTGGTTCCATCATCAGAAAAATTGTTTTACAGTCATCTGTATTGGACGGAGTTCGGGTGTCGCGTCGGAGGTCCCGGAGCTTGGCGAGTTGGCGACGAATTTGGCGACTTTGGCGCCAAAATGGATTATTATACCCGAAACATTGAGAATTTTCCCGATCCGTCCACTAGGAACCGAGATACGCCTCGAACGTTCCTGATTGGTTGAGAGTCTTCTAGCCGCAGCTGCCATAGTAATCGAAGAGTAGTCGGAAGCGACAGAGAAGAGTAGTCGGGATCGACGGTAAAGAACTGGCCTTCCAGAGATAAGCGGAGCAGCGACGGAGTCAATCTAGTGCTGAACTAAGGTGTGCGCTACTGTCTGCAGTGGAGTCTTGTTGTATGCTGCTGTGTATGCTGTTGTATGCTGATCGTCTTGGCTGAAGATAATCGTCTTCTATGCTGTATATAGTTGTCGTCTTTTTGCTGTCCTGTGTATCTTCGTGTAAATAAACGTCGTTGTTTTATTTTCTACTACCACCTGCTGATTGAGCGTTCTCTACACCATATAAATTCCACTATCCAAACGAACCCCGGAAAATTTCGTAACAATATATATTTAAACATAAAAGCTACATATATATTTAAATAAAAAAAAAGAAACATATATTTATTTATTTATTTTTGAAAATTCTTTTCCGAATCTTATCAGATGCCATAACCATTCGAAAATGTATGGCTGATTACTGACTAAATTTCGTGTATTCGATATTTTGCGTTCTTTAATTAAATTTTAACTTGCAATTTATCGTCAGCTGTGCAGTAAATTTTGTGTGTATTTTTATTCATTTTTAACAATAAATTGTAATGTTATTCGTTACATTTGCAGTTTTTCATTTTGTCAAAATTATCGTAAATACTAATCAATACATGCACGTTCCTTTCTGTGTCTTTCAAAACATTTGGAAATCAGTTTGCTGCTAGTTTCATATTCGTATCACTTCGGGCATTGATGCGTTTCAGTTATTTAAATTTCTTGATAATGTAAACGCAACTAATGGGTACTTGCAAATGCGCTGTATTTAAAGCTCTAATCAAATCTAATAATGTATCCATCATTTCCAGCCAGGTAATTAGTTAATCAATTTCGCAGAGTCAGGTTGCTCTGTGGAGTGAAATGGCTTTATTAATCGAAATATCGTTGATTGGTTTTCGAGTTTCACGTCATAACCGAGAGGCTGCTCATGATTTTGATGCATTTTCTGTGCCAGTCATGTTATTTTGACGTTTCATGTCACGCGTTTGAGCGTGAGTTCAAATTCTTTGCAACTTTTGAATTGATTAGTTTGCTAATTGATTAGACTTTTAAAATCCAAGTTATTTTCTAAAGTGTGTCTACTTTTTCACAGTTTATATTTATCACATCATAAATGTTGATTAAATTATTCCACAGATATTTTAATATTTAATACTTTAAAATTTATAATTACTAGATTCTATTTCTGTTCGTCAGTTTTGTGGATTGTTAAATTTATTGTTGCATGTTACAGCGCTCACTGTGATGAATATATTAAAATACTTAAAATTAATAGTCAAAATTAGAAATAAATATTAAGTTAATTGCCAAAGAGTCAAAAAGAAAGATTAACTGAATCCGGCATGCATTATGACGAAACGTGGGAGGCGGATATAGCTGTAAACGTGGAAAAATTAAATTTCAGTTTAGTTTAACTAAATGCATCTACAATAGCACGTTTTAACTTCAAGTAGTTTTCTTCAGAATTGTACTTGCAATTTGTAAGTATTTTGCCTTGTGTTTATATTACTTTTTTGGTTCTATTTTCATGTATTTTGTGGTTTGATTTGCTGTGATATTATTTGGATTGTTTTTTGCTAGTGTTTTTACTTGTTTTAATCTTGTGATACTAATTTATCTCTAAAACCTCAATTTTCTGGGATTTTCGGGTCACGAGGGATCAGTTTGTTGGACGAAAGTCAGACCCCTCACAGAAAAAATCCCTGGTTTGAATCCTTGCCTGAGGGTGACCCTTGAGAAAGTCTTCGGGCCGGATTCAGTTAATCTTTCTTTTTGACTGTTTGGCTATTAACTTAATATTTATTTCTAATTTTGATTAAGTTCATTTGTGTTTTAGTTGTAGCAGCATTAGCGCTCTCTAAATACAATGTATATTTTATATTTTATTATATAGATTCAGAAAAATTATATAGGTGTTATTGCACATTGTTTATTTATGGATTGATAGTTTCTTAAAATTAATAGGATATTTATGCTTTACATTAGAGCTTTTTTTTGTTTAAATTAGTTAATTTCACTTAAAAGTTGAAACAATTAGCTTATTGTTATAAATTCTGAATAAATTTTACTGTAAGTTAAATCTGACTTACTCGGATAAACAAGTAATATAAAATTTCATTTTAAAGTCAATTCCTACTCTCACAAGAATTAAACTTGCATTCTTCACCTTCAAGTGAAAAATACAGAAATCCTTGCATTTTATGACTCAGATACTGCCTGTTGATTTCAGTTTTCGTTACAAACTGCTAAAACTCTATTTAAAGTATTAAAAATTAATTAAATTTAATAATTAATGAATTAATATTTGAAAAAAAAAGCTGTATTAACATCGTCATCCACTACAAGTTTAAAAAATTATATTTGAACTTGAGTGGATGAATAAAAATATTTTATTAACGATTGAAAATTTGAACAAGATTTATATATATATATATAGGGAGAGTGTGAGCTAATAGTAGGAATTGAATAATAAGGATATCTAATGATTTTAACATACAGTGAAACGAATGTAAATAGATGATACAAATTTTAAGAATTAGAAAAGACAAACTAATTGATTTTCTAATATTCTAAAACTGTATTATATTATAAAATAAAAATAAATAAATATATGTTATATTTGGGAAAATAGTTGTTCATACTATCATAAGCAGAAATTAAATATTGTTTAGTAACTGTTCGGATTATTTTGCATTTATCTTCAGAAAATGTATTGTCACTATCTCTATGTAAATGTCTGTCTGTCTGTTTATATATCTCTTATATAAGTCTGCAATTTCGACCATTCCTTATGAAATTTATTATACATGTTCTTTATAACAGGAGGCTGGTCTCTGTAAACATTTTAAAGTTCAAAGGCTATTTAAAGTATAATTAAATTGAAAACTAATCGAAATTTTGATATTTTTCTCCAACCTTTGAAAAATATATCCTTTCAATAATAAAAATTCTTCAGATGTAAAAAATATAAATATATATAAAAAAATAAATATAAAAATAGTAGTAATATTCTAATTATATTAATAAAATATAAAAAAAGTATAATAAAATAATAATGTATTAATGGAATATAATGTAAAAATAAAAAGAAATGTTTTTCCATTAATATATATTCTTCCAGTAGTAAAATAATATTCCACTATATATATTTTTCCAAAAATATCTCACAAAAATTATACTATTTTAAGACTAAAAAAAATTATTTATTTAACGATACCAATCTTCTTTCCTTATAATAATAAAATAATATTATTATAAGAGAGATATATAATAATATCCTTTATAAAATAATATTATTATAAGGGAGATATATTCTTCCGAAAATATCTCCCAAAAATTATTTTTATACTTTCTTAGGGCTTAAATTACTATTTTAATGATACAAATTTTATTTCCTTACAATTTTTTCTAATTTGAATAAATTTAAAATTTAAATCGTCATACAATCTATAAGAAGGTTTTAGTGCTATAATGAAATTCAAACTAATTTCATTATTCCATCATACCATTCAATCGCGTATTTCTACCTTTTGTTAAAATAAAAATTGCTTTTTTTGGATTTTTCGATTCGAATTTTAATTTGCATGCGCCGTAATTTGCAGTGGACTGATCCCATTAAATTTACCATTTTTCAGTCATCTTTAAATAATAAGATGAAATTTTACATAACTGTATTCCATATAAATTGTTTAGCAGCTAGAACTTTTGGTTAAACAAGCTGGTCGCGATAAGCGGCTAGTTAGAAATATATTTCGTATTTATGCTGCTCTAACGATGAGTAAGGTAGATTGCAAAAATTGCCCATCTTAAATCAAACTTCCAGTGAACTCGTGGCTCTTTTTTAAACCCTTTTTTTATCAAGATAAAAAAAAAATGTGCTTTTATTTTATACATCCCATTAAGGTTAATAGCAAAAACAGAAGGCGGATTGTTGAAGCTCCTCTTAAATGGATTATATCGCCTAAATATACTCATAACTTCCATCTGCTTTTTCTATCCGGAAAAATAAAGATGAAAAGGAAGATGTTGTTAAAATAGGCTATAAACTTCAGCCAGAGAATATCTCGAGCTGAAGGTTTGTTGTAGAAAAGGAGAAGAAAAAAAAGTCATATGTGGATTATTTTACAAGCAACGAGGGAGTGGAACCCGGGAAAAGGGATAGCAGCGACGAATGCTGGTATTTGCTTTAAAAGCTTTAAATACTCGTTATGACATATTAGTTAATATCTTAACCGAACTACACTTCTGTAACAAAAATTATCTTAGAAAAGGCCGTTAAAAATATAAATATATTTTTCTTCATGATGAAGCATATTTGAATGAGTTTTTGCCGATAATTATCTCTCAGTTGTGATTTTATGTTTGGTAATTCTAGACTCGTAACATTACTCGCATTAACTAGTTATTATCTCCAAATAATTATCTTCCATTGGGTTTTTGTATTGGGCCTGCTTTCTCTCTTTATCTGCATATAACTCAGATGGTATTTTTGTTGGCTTTTGAAAGATATACTAAAAAAGATGTTGTCAAGATGTAGTGTTCAATTAATTGACTAGCATGTGACGACTACCGCAGATATAGAAAACAGAATTTATTCTGTATATTAATTGATGAGGGAAAAATCTGTTACAATGTGTCATGCCTCTGACCTCCACGTAGCTGTTCTGGCCTCACGGCTGAAAACAGATGAAATGAAGAGAGAGGGAAAGTTGCACGTGAGTTGGTGGTTGACACCGGTAAGCATGTGCGATTGTAGGAGTTTCGGTGGGAATTCCGAGAAATGAATGTAAATTTAAACTCGAATTTATTTGCATATGTGTAAGTAGCTATCGATCATTTAATCCGTAAGACATAATAAACTCGTGTTGCTAAGAAAAGTATCATCGCTTGTGTCAAAGCACGCGACACAATGACTCTCGCTAATGGGACCAAAGCAATAAGCCAGTTTCCGCGAATATCTGTGAATTATGTTATGCAGCATGTGTTCCTTCATATATAATTAAGATTTTGATCAGCTATGCACTTAGAGCATGAATTATTGTCTTGAGGTTGGACGACGAGTTAGATTGAGTGACTGTATACTTTACTAAGCCGTATTGGAACTCTGCTGATCGAATTCGAGTTAATTTTCCCTTCCTGATTTTAGATTTTTATTAATGTAATTTATTGAAATAATTCTGTTTTCTATGATCTTATGTTATTGTCGTGATATATCTAAATATTGTTGTAAATTTTGGATTATTTCAATGGTTATTATAAATTTTTGTAACCTTATTATTATAACCTTATTTCATACTAACTTTCAATCGTAAAAGTATTGTCATCTACATCTTGGGGAGCCGATAGAGATAAAAATATATCTTTGATAAAAATATATAAAGCCACAGTGCTCTCTAAGTTGGATTATGGCAGCGAAATTTATGGATCTGCCAGAAAAAGTATTTTAATTAAACTGGACCCTGTTCATCACACATCACTCAGACTTTGTTCTGGAGCATTTAGGACATCCCCTGTGAAAAGCCTTTATATCGAATGTTACGAACCTTCCCTTGATGTAAGAAGACGAATACTGTCTTTGAATTATTATTTTAGAATTCAGTCAAACATGAATCATCCATTTTATGATTTTAAACTTCGCCCTTACTTAGTTAGACTGCAAGAGGCTAGAAAGTCGTCCGCACCAGTGTTTTTTTACAAGAGTCCAAAACTTCCTTTCAGAAAACCTACTTAACCTACACGTTACTCCACAGCCGGTAAATGATTTTCCACCTTGGAAAAATCTTAATATGCAATTTTTAAACCCATTCAACACTTTTAACAAATCTGAGACAACAGAAGTTATTTATCAGCAAATTTTCCTTGAACACAGACAGCAATACAAAGACTTTCTTCCAATTTATACAGATGGGTCAAAATCATCTAATCATGTCTCTTTCGCTGTTGTCTTACCAGATACAGTCATTTCTTTTACACTTCATTCCTTTTGTTCAATTTTTACGGCAGAAATAACTGCGGTTTTATATGCATTAGAAGAAATTTCAGAGAGACAGGCAAAAAAGTTTATTATTTATACCGACTCTCTAGGTGTGTTACAATCGCTAAAATCATTTTATCTTCATCGGCATAATCATCCTTTGGTTTTCAAAATTCTAGATATTTTTAACAAACTGACTTCTCGGGATTTTATTATTTTATTCTGTTGGGTACCCTCTCATGTGGGAATTCTGGGCAATGAGGAGGCAGACAAGGCTGCTAAATTGGCAAGTATTCCAGCGGTCACATCTATTCCTGTAAGCGACTTAAATAAGCACACTAAAAGGCTTCTTTATTCCAAATGGCAAGCTCAGTGGGACCTTGAAACTAACAATAAACTACATACCATTAAACCTCATGTACAACCGTGGTCTTCATTACCTATTCGAAAAGCAGACACGGTATTAACTCGTTTACGCATTGGACATACGAGATTCACCCATCTCCACTTGTTACTAGGTGAACAACCACCTATAGGTTCCCAGTGTGACTGTCAAATGTCTGTCCAACATATATTGTCAGAATGTCCAAATTTCAATGCTCAACGTTTGCACTTCTTTCGAAATACGAACACTCCATTACCTTTCTTACTTGGTAAGACACCACATGTTCAAATTTTTGCATTTTTGAAATCAATAGGTTTTTATCCACATATTTAAGTTTTCTTCATCTTTCTCAAAAGTTTTCATTTTTTTTATGATAGCTGAAATTTTATAATTTAATCCTGAAAAACACAGTTTGGCGCAGCATAGCCAATATCAGGGCTCTTGTGCCAATAAAATCCACAAAATCCACAAATCATACTAGCTTAAAAGTTCATTATGCTCATAATAAAGGTTAAATCGTATATTTTTTTCCAATGTGAATAATGGCATGGCATCCTGCTCTTAAAAACTCCATTAATGGATGATTAAAATATATATTTCTAGTGTGTATAATGATGTTGCATCCCGCCCCTTAAAATCAGTATGCACTTAATTGAAGGCCAAAAGGTATATTTTTTCTAGTGGAAATAATGACATAGCATTCCACTCTTAAAAACACTATGCGCATAATTAAAGGTTAAAAAGTATATTTTTCCTAGTGTGAATAATGGCATGGCATCCTGCGCTTAAAAACTTCATTAATGGATGGTTAAAATATATATTTCTAGTGTGTATAATGATGTTGCACCCCGCCCCTTAAAAACAGTATGCACTTAATTGAAGGCCAAAAGGTATATTTTTTCTAGTGGAAATAATGGCATAGCATTCCACTCTTAAAAACACTATGCGCATAATTAAAGGTTAAAAGGTATTTTTTTCCTAGTGTGAATAATGGCATGGCATCCTGCGCTTAAAAACTTCATTAATGGATGGTTAAAATATATATTTCTAGTGTGTATAATGATGTTGCACCCCGCCCCTTAAAAACAGTATGCACTTAATTGAAGGCCAAAAGGTATATTTTTTCTAGTGGAAATAATGACATAGCATTCCACTCTTAAAAACACTATGCGCATAATTAAAGGTTAAAAGGTATTTTTTTCCTAGTGTGAATAATGGCATGGCATCCTGCGCTTAAAAACTTCATTAATGGATGGTTAAAATATATATTTCTAGTGTGTATAATGATGTTGCACCCCGCCCCTTAAAAACAGTATGCACTTAATTGAAGGCCAAAAGGTATATTTTTTCTAGTGGAAATAATGACATAGCATTCCACTCTTAAAAACACTATGCGCATAATTAAAGGTTAAAAGGTATTTTTTTCCTAGTGTGAATAATGGCATGGCATCCTGCGCTTAAAAACTTCATTAATGGATGGTTAAAATATATATTTCTAGTGTGTATAATGATGTTGCACCCCGCCCCTTAAAAACAGTATGCACTTAATTGAAGGCCAAAAGGTATATTTTTTCTAGTGGAAATAATGACATAGCATTCCACTCTTAAAAACACTATGCGCATAATTAAAGGTTAAAACGTATATTTTTCCTAGTGTGAATAATGGCATGGCATCCTGCGCTTAAAAACTTCATTAATGGATGGTTAAAATATATATATTTCTAGTGTGTATAATGATGTTGCACCCCGCCCCTTAAAAACAGTATGCACTTAATTGAAGGCCAAAAGGTATATTTTTTCTAGTGGAAATAATGACATAGCATTCCACTCTTAAAAACACTATGCGCATAATTAAAGGTTAAAAGGTATTTTTTTCCTAGTGTGAATAATGGCATAGCATCCTGCGCTTTAAAACTTCATTAATTAAAGGTCAAAATATGTATGTTTCTTAATGTATGTAATGGCGTTGCATCCCGCATTTAAAAACTTTATGATCATAACTGAAAGCCAAAATGCATATTTTTCTAGTGTGAATAATGACATAGTATTCCACTCTTAAAAACACCATGCACATAATTGAAGTTTAAAAAGCCTTTCTAGTGTGAATAATGGCATAGCATCCTGCGCTTAAAAACTTCTTTAATTGAAGGTTAAAATATATATGTTTTCTAGTGTTTATAATAGCGTTTCATTTTATCCTTAAAAACATTAATCTTATAATTGAAGGCCAAAACTTATATCTTTTCTAGTGTGAATAGTGGCATTGTATAGTAGCACCACATTGAATAGAAGCGCCACAAATGCATAGTTGAGAAACAGCAAGCTCAGTGCCGTCAGTTTCACTGCCCTGGTGGACATAGTAATTATATGGTGTTTATTTCTTCCCATTCCAATGTACACTGGAAATCTCATACCGTGGTTTTTGACAGTTTTAAAAATTCAATTTCAGTTTCTCACCCACCTATTAGCGCCGTGTATTTCGACGGGGCGGAGCGAACTCTTTTGTGGGTGTGGTAATGTCATTCATCTGACGTTCCATGCGAAATCTTGATGTACTTTAGCAAAACCAAAGTAATGCTATTTTGTAAGCCTAGTTTGCTTTTTGTATAAAGAAAAAAAAAATGTATTGGAAATGTTTGTATTGCATATAAATATCTCTATATTGTATGCATTAATCTATTTCATACTTTTCTTTCTGTCTTTGATTAATAATCGAAAAAATCACATTTTTGGAACATTTTTCTAACTTTGTTCAAATTCAATAATTAAAATTTTCATATTAAGAAATGTATTTTTATGTTATTTAAATTAATTTAATTTTTATAATTTAATTGTTTAAAAAAACGAAAAATAATGCTTTGAAGAAAAAGAAAAGTAGTGTAGTGGGAGAGTAGAAGTGAAAAGTTATCAAATCATAGAAGTATTTTATTCTTCAATTACTCGGCAAATCAGTCAGTAAATTCTTAGTCTAATTGCTCATTTCGTTCCAACAACTTCGGTGCTAAATATTCTATTGAATAAAATTGGACCTCTGTCTATCTAAATATACATGCATTAACTAGTCTGTTAATGTGTATCCATAATTATGGCATCGTTGCATTAAATATATTGTCACATTTCCCGAATATGCGAAGAACTTTGTTCAGTTATTCCAGAGCTTTATGCATATTTTAGTATTTAAGATAACATAATTTTATCGTTGATATTAATTAATATAGTATACTTCGATGTTAAATATCGTAAGTTTCGGAAACTTTATTATTTCTGTTACTGATACAAATTCATTATAGTAGTGTGCAAATTAATTGGGACAAACACAAATTTTTTTTACATATGTTGTTTTATTAGTAAATGTTCACTTAAACTCATGGTATAGCAATCTGGTAGCAAATATGTCATCCTCTAGCTGCTATGAGATCCTGCACATGTTTTGGCATGAATTCCACTAATTTATAATAAATTTTTGATGTCGTCGTCACGAAACCAAACTTTTATGACATTCTGAATCATGTTTCTTTTAGTTCAGCAGTACATTTTACTAGCACGTCTCTTCACAATGCTCCACAAATTTTCGATGGCATTTACATTTAAAGAATTGCCAGTTCAATCAAAAACTGTTTTTCTTTTCTTAAAATTTCTTTTCTTGAAAAAAAAATCCTTTACTAACTTGGAATTATGACATGGTGCAAGATCTTATGGAAAGACACCAATATCATCGACGAACATTTGCATCAGAGGCACAAATTTTCCTTCTAGTATTGAAATGTATTTTTTAGAGTTCATCATCCCTTCAATTGGTACTAAGCTGCCAGATCCTCCGAATGTAAAACAACCCCAAAAAATCTGCTTTTGATGGTGCGTAACTGTTTGATTAAGATGTTGGTTCCTGATGGGTTCTCCAGCACTTCATCTGGAAAATATGGATCAAATCCCTTGCAAAAAAAAAAAAAGTTTTGTCGCTGAATACAACCTTATTCCAGTCTTGTACAATCCAGAATTCATATTTCCTGGTCCAATACAAATGTGTGTTTTTTCATTGCAGGATTGACAACTGTTTTTTGACAGTCGTTCTTGCCCATATTCTTGCTTCAATAAGCCATTATCGTACTCTCTATGAATGACACTCACACCAGTAACTAATAATTAATTCTCTCTGAAGATCTGTAATTGCTTTGCGAAGATACATTTTACTCTTTCGAACAAATAATTTGTCTATCCGTGATGTTGTTTTGCGTTTGGTTCCACGTTTATTACTCTCGTTTTGAATCGGCACTCACACCAGTAACTAATAATTCTTTCTGAAGATCTGTACTTGCTTTGCGAAGATACATTTTACTCTTTCATACAAGTAATTTGTCTATCCGTGATGTTGTTTTGCGTTTGGTTCCACGTTTATTACTCTCGTTTTGAATCGGCACTCACACCAGTAACTAATAATTCTTTCTGAAGATCTGTACTTGCTTTGCGAAGATGCATTTTACTCTTTCGAACAAATAATTTGTCTATCCGTGATGTTGTTTTGCGTTTGGTTCCACGTTTATTACTCTCGTTTTGAATCGGCACTCACACCAGTAACTAATAATTCTTTCTGAAGATCTGTACTTGCTTTGCGAAGATACATTTTACTCTTTCGAACAAATAATTTGTCTATCCGTGATGTTGTTTTGCGTTTGGTTCCACGTTTATTACTCTCGTTTTGAATCGGCACTCACACCAGTAACTAATAATTCTTTCTGAAGATCTGTACTTGCTTTGCGAAGATGCATTTTACTCTTTCATACAAGTAATTTGTCTACCCGAGATGCTGTTTTGTGTTTGGTTCTGCGTTTATTACTCTTTTGTTTTGGAGAAACTGTCCCAAACTTAATTTGCCGATTAATAATTCTAGAAACACTGGAATTTTACTCCGACTGCTGCAGCAGTATTCCCCACAGTTATAGAAGTATACTGATTAAGAGTAACAATTCTAGTCCTTTTTCTGGGAATGATATCCATTTTTCATACACGTTAGAACAAGACAACTCGCATAATCGACCACTTTTTATAGCAACTAGAACACAGCTGATGGTAAAATGCTCTACATGTGACGATCATGTAGTCAAACCAGTTTAAACTAGTCAAAGCCAACCCTTTTTGAAAGAAAATGCAGTTGCAACTGGTTTGAGACAGAAAATTCTCGAGAAAGGTGGAATTTTATTTTATTTTTTTAAATGAATTGTGTCCCAATTTATTTGCACAGTACTGTATGTATTTAAAATTTGCCTTATATATAAAATTTATTATTCATCTTTAACAAATGTCTATAATAAATACAATTGCCTTCAAATAATTCTCTGGAGATATTTCTGAAATTCGTAGCAAAGTATGAAATTTATTGCGCTAGGGTCGTAGATGGTAAGCAGAGCTTTATTGTCCAACTCGTCCTGATAATAATTCTGATTTTTGTGTGTTTCTTCCGTTTCATATATGTCGTGGTATTTGTACTCTAGATTGCGAATCTTATAACTAAAAAAAAATATCAATTGCCGTCACATAAGAACTGATTGCTTCCTATAGAATCCTTCAAAGGCTTCTTATTGTGCACGGAAAATCCATCCAACAATAAAACTAGACTTTCCTTCAAGAGGAGGCTTCTAACATTCTCCGGAGAATGATTTTTATGTTTCTCTCGAAAATCTTCTGTCCATCCTTCCTCCTCCTTGTCTTTTCAGGTGGGTGCTCTTTCTCCTCCCACCTGCAGGCCATCGCTCACCCCGGGTGCTCCTGCCCAAAGATTGTTTCTCGTCCACTCTTTATCCACGGGTCATTTGCGGGCTTGGATAACACCACTCGATACATTTATTGCCGGCCGCAGTTTTGGATGGAAGGACGACCTTATTATTATTTATGCCCTTCTGTGTACCTGAGGGATCGTATTTCTCAAGGGATGGGTTCTATTGGCAATCGGGGCGGTAAATTTTTTTGGAGATAGTATTTGTTGGTAGAGAAGAGGAAGAAGTTGATTTGGTAGATGGGGGTGGTTTCGCAGAAGTATGAGAATATGTTCTGGCGCTTTTTCCAAATAATTTTAGATAAGAAAATGTGACATACAAGGTGTCTTCACTATTCGTGATCCATTAGCTAATTCCTAAACCTGAAAATATAAAGGGTGTCTCAAATTCAATGCAAGATTTTAATTTGCCACCGTTCGTGCAGCAAAGTGTTGGAAACCTTATTAAAAAAACTATTTGACAGTTGATACTTTAGGGTTAGTAGAAATGGAGCGTTACTCGATAGAACAACGTGTTAACTCAAGATTTGAATTAAATAAAAAACACAGTTTTTTTCTTTAAATTGTTATATTTTTATTGAATCGTAAAATTCACAAGAAAGGACTATATGGATAACACGTAGGGCAACTGGGTCTCCACGGCATTGATGGCACATGTGCACTCTTTTGTCGGAATTTTTCATGATCATTGTTTATAAATGTGACTGAACAATAGAACAATGAAAACAAGTTCTAAAAACACTCCATTTTTACTAACCCCAACTTATCAGCTCTCAAAGGTTTTTTTAATAGGGTTGTTAACACTTTGCTGCATGAATGTTGACAAATTCAAATCTTGCGTTGATTTTGAGACACCTTTTGCTTTTCTTTGTCAATATGCTCAAAGAAGTGTTATATATATATATATATATATATATATATATATATATATATATATATATATATATATATGAAATCAGTAGGTGTACTGCTGAAGAAATTATGAAATCTATATTTTATATACATAGTTTATGTTCTCCATTCCCTATTAGATTATATTTTTGACTATTAACACTATTTGAGACATTTTTTGGCCATTTCAATCCCTGTCTGGAGAAAGATCGTGACATCAAGGTGGTCATTGATTGGCTTGAAATCACTCCTATTTTCTCTTGTACTTGTTTGTCATATTTTAGTTCATTTCAATCACTGTCTTGAAAAATATCATAATATCGAGGTGGCTATCGATTCGCTTAAAATAAGTTCTTTAATTTTAGTCCTAACGGAATGGAATTTATTTTATCAAGAATATTTTCCTACAGGTGGCCAAGGAATTATATTAAAATAAGTTTTCGTAATTTTATACGTTAACAAGTACGTTAATTGGCTGAAACAATCTAAAATAGAGTCCTTCATATCATTCTGAGTATTTTTCCTGTTAAAAGTATTTATTTATCTGTTACTGTTTATAAATTGGCTGTTGGTCCGCAATTTGAATGGATAACCAATAAACCGAAATCTCTTTAAAAAAAACTATGGAGGAGAAAAACACTGCTTATTATAATTATTATGAAACATGGCTTTTATCAACTTTCCGTCTTCATAACCATTTTACAATGAGACAATAATTCTAGCAATCAAAATGCATGATGTCGTTTCTTTCTATCTCTGTCTCTTTTTTACATGACATAGGAATTGTTGTTGTTTTTTCTTTCCGATTTTGTATTTTTTTAAAAAAATATTGCATTTCAGTCATACCAGAAATCCTATATTTTTTTCATATATTGTATTTATTTCAACACTTGTGTGTTTGCTGCAATTGGTCAAATATGGTTATTGCGTCATAAAAGTAAACCACACTAGGAACAATCCATTGGATAAATATGGGGTAATAGGTGTTTTTTTTATTATCATCACTATCTACAATTAATATGTCACAATTTTTAATACCATAATTTGGCTATTTAATTTTTTTTTCTTCCCATTTACAAAACGTCTCTTGCAGAATATCTATGTGATGATCATTAAATTTCGTAGTTAATATATAGTGGATAATGTATAATGAGCATCTCTTGCAGAACATCTGTGTGATTATCATTACATTTCATAGATAATATACAGTGGATAATGTTCAATGATGAGCCTCTCTTGCAGAACATGTATGTGATGATCATTAAATGTCGTAGATAATATACAGTGGATAATGTATAATGAGCATCTCTTGGAGAACATCTATGTGATGATCATTAAATGTCATAGATAATATACAGTGGATAATGTATAATGAGCATCTCTTGCAGAACACCTATGTGATGATCATTAAATGTCGTAGATAATATACAAGTGGATAATGTATAATGAGCATTATTAATTTCCGAATCTCACTCATAATGCGAAACACCCATTAAGTGAAATATTTTTTTTTCTACAAGTACAAGTAAATAGGACAATGTATGCCATTCAGAAGAAAATAGTCAATCAAATTTATAATAATGTAATTTATGGCTTATAATGCATGCATTTTTTACAAGAAAGTTATTTGAAAACTGTTGTTAATTTTCAATAAATCTCAGCATGGTTCTTGAAGACAGCATATTTATTAGACATAGAAAAGAAAAGAACACAGGTATTGACGATTACGCACACAGCATGCTAAGCAGTTCGCGGGAGGAATGCACCGAAACGAAACCAGAAGCGTAACCATACATATATTCTTACGCGAGGAAAAATAGTTCACTCGTTTCATTTCAACAAAAACATTTGTCGTATACTACGCTTCAAAATTTGATAAAAACGAAACGCAACATTATCATTGGAGGAATTTGTAGGTTCAATTTCATTCCGGGAGAAAAAAAAAATAGATATTGCGGTCAATTTCAATTTTTCTCTAAACTCTTCCGCTTGTTGAAAAATTATAAATAACCATTTCCTTGTTTCGTCACAGTATGCATTATAGAAAAGTATGTCTCTATATTATGGTTCAAATGGAAGAAAGATTTAATCTAACGTATTAAAAAGTCGGGAAGCCACCTTCCTATTCCTCTATTAAAATTTTAGTCATATCTTGGATTTTCTTCATTTTTGTTTTAAAGATTAACTTGCACTTGTCGCACATACAAGACACATCTTTGAGATGGGTACTCAATTTTTACTTTTTCAACTATGAATCGAAAGTTAAACTAATTTAACATTTTTATTTTAAACCATGCATATTCATCTCAAAATGAAAGAGATAATGTCTATCATTTTATTCTTCCTGCAATCTTATCTCATGCTTCGATTTTAGATTCGTTTTGACCCTTTTCCAAAGTATTACTCCACCGTCGGAAGCCATTATCGGCGATGACACGCTAATCCATCTACTCTAACTACTCAACATCCCTCGACAACTACTTCCAATCTCTAGGGGAACTTCGATGAGGCACACACATCCGTCTCCCGAGGATAACTCTTTTACGCCACTTTGGAACACCCCTCCCAGTTCTCTTCCTCCCACATATTCTCACCCCCACCAACTTCTGGAGCGAAGGGGGTGAGCAGCTATTATTTATTTCGTTCTTCCTTCTGAGGAAGAGCTGTCACCTGACAGTTTGTCTCTGGCGTATTTGCCGTGGCACGATTCCCCGCAGCCGATTTCTGTCGTGCCCTCGTGAGTGTTTCTACCCCCGGGTTGAGTTGTAATGAGATTTTCGGTCCACTCTTGCCGACAAGTTGAATGCGAATATGTCTTCTTCAATGGATGTGGGTTTCGTTCGCACATGAAGTTTGTCGTAGAGCGATTGTGGTAATCCGAGTTGTGTGCGTTCTTTTTGCTTTACCTCATGACGATCGTCTGTTGTTTTGAAGAAAAGCGGCAAAGTTCGGCTAATTTATTTTTAGTACCATTCACATATGGGAGTATGACTTGTTGTTTAGATAAGCAAACAAACCTAAAATTGCAATGCTAGAAATCATGACAATCGTCTGGGGTTTTGAAGAAAAGCGGCAAAGTTCGGCTAATTTATTTTTAGTACCCTTCACATATGGGAGTATGACTTGTTGTTTAGATAAGCAAACAAACCTAAAATTGCAATGCTAGAAATCATGACGATCGTCTGGGGTTTTGAAGAAAAGCGGCAAAGTTCGGCTAATTTATTTTTAGTACCATTCACATATGGGAGTATGACTTGTTGTTTAGATAAGCAAACAAACCTAAAAATGCAATGCTAGAAATCATGACGATCGTCTGGGGTTTTGAAGAAAAGCGGCAAAGTTCGGCTAATTTATTTTTAGTACCATTCACATATGGGAGTATGACTTGTTGTTTAGATAAGCAAACAAACCTAAAATTGCAATGCTAGAAATCATGACGATCGTCTGGGGTTTTGAAGAAAAGCGGCAAAGTTCGGCTAATTTATTTTTAGTACCCTTCACATATGGGAGTATGACTTGTTGTTTAGATAAGCAAACAAACCTAAAATTGCAATGCTAGAAATCATGACAATCGTCTGGGGTTTTGAAGAAAAGCGGCAAAGTTCGGCTAATTTATTTTTAGTACCATTCACATATGGGAGTATGACTTGTTGTTTAGATAAGCAAACAAACCTAAAATTGCAATGCTAGAAATCATGACAATCGTCTGGGGTTTTGAAGAAAAGCGGCAAAGTTCGGCTAATTTATTTTTAGTACCATTCACATATGGGAGTATGACTTGTTGTTTAGATAAGCAAACAAACTTAAAATTACAATGCTAGAAATCATGACGATCGTCTGGGGTTTTGAAGAAAAGCGGCAAAGTTCGGCTAATTTATTTTTAGTACCCTTCACATATGGGAGTATGACTTGTTGTTTAGATAAGCAAACAAACTTAAAATTACAATGCTAGAAATCATGACGATCGTCTGGGGTTTTGAAGAAAAGCGGCAAAGTTCGGCTAATTTATTTTTAGTACCCTTCACATATGGGAGTATGACTTGTTGTTTAGATAAGCAAACAAACCTAAAATTGCAATGCTAGAAATCATGACGATCGTCTGGGGTTTTGAAGAAAAGCGGCAAAGTTCGGCTAATTTATTTTTAGTACCATTCACATATGGGAGTATGACTTGTTGTTTAGATAAGCAAACAAACCTAAAATTGCAATGCTAGAAATCATGACAATCGTCTGGGGTTTTGAAGAAAAGCGGCAAAGTTCGGCTAATTTATTTTTAGTACCATTCACATATGGGAGTATGACTTGTTTAGATAAGCAAACAAACTTAAAATCACAATGCTAGAAATTTTAGGGAATGCACAGCCTGTTAATATCTATGTGTATATTTTTTTTAATAATTGCTTAAAATCTTAAAAATCTGTTAATTCTTGAAAATCTCTTTATTAATAAATGAAAAACTTTTTTTAACAATTATAAGTTCATAATTTCTTCCTCACTAATAATAAAGATGAATGATTGCGTGTGCTGGCATTCTGCAGACCATATTCATTTGACCTATAGCTACAAAATTTGGTTATTTTTTATGCGTTGTCAGCAATATTTTGTATCATTTGGAAATGGAAAAAAGGGGGGGAGGGCTTCTCTCAGATACCTTTCTAATAACTGTCTTGTAGTGCTTGTTTTGTAGTTTTTGTTGAACGAAGTTTCATTTTGAAATTTGAATTTCATTTTCGAGAAATATTTAATCTGCATTGATCTGATTTGATCTGTATTTGCTTGCAAAAACAAAAAATCTTGCGCACATAGACACACACAGAGACATGAAGGGGGGGGGGGGAGAAAGAAAGGATTATCTAGGATTTTTATATTCTATTTAATTGTTTTGAATCGAAATAATTATCTTTATCATTTTTTAAAAAATTATTAATTATTCTAAATAGAGCGGAACGGATTAATTACATATTCATTATGGTGTGTATTAATCAAACACAAATATCTCAATTCTTACAGATATATTTCTTATTATTAGTATTTCTTATATATTAGTTTGTGAAAAGTAAATTTTAAAAGCACCTTTTAATTAGTGTACTATAAAGGAATTTTTTAAACTATTGTCTACTTTTTAGTCTTTATAAATTTTATTAATTATTTAAATTCATTAATTTATTAACTGTTAAATTTCAATGTTTGATCAACTTTTTAATTCATCAAAGTTATTCATTATTATTAATAATTTTTTAATTTATTTAAATTAATATATTATTATTATTTAATTTATAAATTTTGATTTAAAATTTATTTATAAATATTATTGAATGCTAAAATTAACTTTTTTCTGAAATTCGCTATTAGATGGCGCCCTATGCATGAAATCAGATTGTAATTAAATTGATAATTATATTCTGAAATATTATTAAAATAATGTATTCTTACGGCGAACAGAAATGTAAAACATTTCAAAACTCTAGTGATCAGAAAGAGAGTGAAAAATCATTTGCAGAACTCCATCTTTTGCATCCAGTCTAGTTAAATAAGGTGTGTTTCAAATTTTTAGGGACACCATATAAAAACATAAAATCGAAATAATTTTTACCTAATATCTGTAAAAACTTCTTTGAAAAATATGAAAAATTAAATATAATAAAAAAAATCTAAAATAATTAAATAAATATCAATGCTAATAAAAGAAGAAATTACAAAAAAATGCCAAATTTGTGTTTCAAATTTTTAGGGACAGCTAGATGAGATGGTATATAAATTCAAGTTAAATCTTTATTATTGCTCATTTTCATTTACTACCAGTTGTTTTAATAACTTAAAAAGCTTATATTGAAAACGTCCTCGTTAGTACTTAATTTTTTGCCGAAGAAATATGGCTAAAGGGAAATGGTTATCAGATCTTGAAAAAGGCCAAATAAAAGCTTATTACAGCGAAAAAAGTCTTTGAGAAATATTGCAGCCCTCATAAAATGTTCAAAACGTGCTGTGGAAAATTATGTGAAGCAGTTAAATGTGAAATCAACTGCCATTCAAAAGCGAGGACCTAAGCCAAAGCTCGATTCACGTACCCGCAGGAGAATTATTCAGAAATGTGTAAATGGAAAATCATCAGTACGAAAAGTAACAAAAGAATTGAAACTGGGATGTTCTTACACTACTGTTTGGAGGTCAATCAAGAGAAATAAAAACATGAAATATGCGAAAAAGGCTTGCAAACCACCACTTGCCAAACAACACAAATTACAACCTTTATTCTGGGCAAAGGAATACATGCATTTCAAAGATGAGTGGATAGAAGTCATGTTCAGCGACGAGAAGTTTAATCTAGATGGGCCAGACGGTTGGAGATATTATTGGCATGATCTAAGAAAAGAACCAGAGATTTTCTCGAAAAGGCAAATGGGTGGTGGATCTGTTATGATTTGGGGAGCGTTTAGCTTCAATGGTACATGCGAACTGGCATTTGTGAATGAAAGAATGGATTCTGATCGATACCAAGAAATGTTACAAACACATTTACTTAATGCAGGATTTGAAATATGTGGTCCAAATTGGACTTTTCAATAAGATAATGCATCTATCCACAGCTCAAAATCAACAAAAAAGTGGTTTAGAGATAACAATGTGAAAGTTATGGATTGGCCAGCTAGAAGCCCTGATCTAAACCCCATTGGAAATCTATGGGGTCTTTTGGCAAGAACAGTTTATGAAGGAGGGCGTCAATTTTATTCGAAAATGCAACTTCAACAAGCAATAATGAAAGCTTGGTGTTCTCTGGATCCAACACTTCTTCAGAACCTAATATATTCCATGCCAAACAGAATATATGATGTCATCAGAAAAAATGGTGCTAATATTGAACGGTAAAAAAGTTTAATTTGAAGTTTTGAAGCTTTTAATTCCACTGTCCCTAAAAATTTGAAACACAAAATTTGTGCTGCTCTTTTGTTTAGTTATTTCAAAGTTGAAATTTATTTGTGTAATCTTTATTTGTTTAATCTAAATTATCTTACAATATTTATTTTTGTTATTATCTAACTTGTTTCAGAAATAAATGTCAAATATTTATTATTCACGCTTTTATTTTCATTTTTATTGGTGTCCCTAAAAAATTGAAACACACCTTAAGATTCGATGACCGTTATAGTTTAAATTTCATAATAAGTTTTGCTTTCAAAAAATGTTTGTGTGAAATCTTGCGACTGAAATAATACATTTACTATTTTTACCGATATCGCTTTCTTTTTAACGAACGGAATAGCTTATCTTAAATTACTTTTTCGGTGATTATGCCGTTAAGGCCCCAAAAAGAATTAAAGATATACTGTTCCTTCTCTTTCAACGCTAATAGTATTCAGCAGCCTGTGAAAGAGGTCGTTAGCATTGAATTCCCATTTAAAGAAAGAATTATGCATTTAATGGGAGCGTAAATACAGGCTTTAGTTATGCTTGAGGAAGAAATGAGTTTGAAAAATGTGAGTGTAAAAATACATTTTTTATTCTTTCAATCTTTCCAATTTTGAGTTAGTGTTAAATTTATATTATTCCAGGTTGTTTATTTATAATTTAGCTAGCATTTCTTGGCGTTTTAATTAAAGTGCATTTAAAATTTATATAAAGGTATTTAATAATTAGGTGATAATATTGGTAAAAGGAATTTTCTGTGCAAATTGTATGAGGCGACGAGTATGACACTGAATGTGTTCAAAACAAGCTAGATTTCTTGATCTGGAATTATAAAATTTTGTACTTAGTTACTTCTTAGATGGCATGTTCTCATTGAGAAATACATTTTGAAAACTTTAATTGGATTTTTAATTGAAATTTTAAGATTTTAGAAAAGGTAAAGAATTTATCACAGAAATTTTTATCCTTCCCTTTTTAGTTGGATCTTATTTCCTGCACAATATTTGATTATTTTATTCTAATAAAAAGATTTGGGATATATTTGTTTACATTACTGAAAAAAACTGTTCTCTTGTTTTGAAGTCAGATTTTAGATACTTTCTAATAAATACTGTTTAAAAATTTATTGAAATGTTTATGTCTTTGCGAGTTATTTCGAATCGAATTAATTATGACAAAAAAAAAACCATTTTTAACCGTTTTAAAATTTGAAAAATAAGTTTTGCGACTTGTAATAATTTTAATGTTTATTTTATTTACTAATTTTATTAATATTTTAGCAGTATTTTCGATATTTTTTTCAATATAATATTATATTGAAAAGAAAAGCAGTATTTTAGATATTTTTATTAAACATTTTCGTGTGTTTTCTGACGATATTAATTTTTTTGTGTGTGCGAGTGATTGCTACAATAATTAAAAGTAAATTTTTAAAATTTATTTAAAGAAATACAAATTAGGCATAAAGAATTATAATGATGCTGTGTTTTGAGCTAGAAATACGAATCTGAAATTATCATAAATTTGAAAAATAAGTTTTGCGACTTGTAATAATTTTAATGTTTATTTTATTTACTAATTTTATTAATATTTTAGCAGTATTTTCGATATTTTTTTCAATATAATATTATATTGAAAAGAAAAGCAGTATTTTAGATATTTTTATTAAACATTTTCGTGTGTTTTCTGACGATATTAATTTTTTTGTGTGTGCGAGTGATTGCTACAATAATTAAAAGTAAATTTTTAAAATTTATTTAAAGAAATACAAATTAGGCATAAAGAATTATAATGATGCTGTGTTTTGAGCTAGAAATACGAATCTGAAATTATCATAAATTTGAAAAATAAGTTTTGAAACTTCTAATAATTTCTAATACTAATTTTATTCACCTACAGTTTTTTCTTAATTTTATTAAAATTTTAACAATATTTTACAATTTTTTTAATAATATTGAAAATTGATATTTGAATAACAATATTAGATTAATATTAGAATAAACAATATACGATTAATTTTAACAATATTTTAAATAGATATTTTTATTGGACATATTCATGTGTTTTCTAACGATATAAATTTGTGTGTGTGTGTGTGAGAGAGAGAGAGTTATTGTTACAATAGTTAAAAATAACTTTTTAAAATTTATATAAAGAGATAGAATTAGATGTAAAATATTATAATACTGCTGTGTATTGAACTAGAAGTACGAATTTATTTTCTTTCCGATAAAGATTTTTTCTTTATTTCTTTCTTTTTCTGTCTTTTTTTATTACTCTTTATTATGTAGTAATCCACATGAGAAAAATTTGTTGCAACATTTTCATTTAAGGAAAAGATTCGAGCTCACTTTATTCTTCCAATTTCTCTGATATAACATTTAATTTGATTCTTAACTTTATTTATTAGTTAAGAATCAATCAACGCACCATTATTGAAGAGTTAAAATATTATTTGTGTATTTGACTATTGTTTTATATTTCTGCATTTAAATGTTTTAAAATATTGTTGTTTAATTCCTTGTTTTTCTCTTTTAGGTAAGTTCTTTGAAGCTTTATTCACTTGTTTATATGTATTCTCACAGCCGAGGTGAGTTGCCGAATGCTTGATAAATCTTGATCATCACGTGCTTTGTTGCAAACGATTTTGGTTTATTAAAGTGTAAATTATTCATTTTTTTTTCAACTCTAAGAGGATGATAAATACATAGTCTTGGATGTTTAAATTAATAACGTAATATCCGTAATTATTATCGGTCGCTTTATGCCAAAATAATTTTTTCCATTAATGCATGTTACTTTATTGTAAGTAACGTAGAAATGTTTCTTATATTCTTTGCCATATTATTAAACTACCGTCTTTGGCGAACAGCTGGTTTGCCTTGCTTAACGGTCGCTAAAATTTTCAATTAAATACTTCATGTAACTTAGTCTCAAAAGTGTCTTTAACAAAGTATTTTAAATTTTAAATTTCGATAGTTATATAATTTATACTATTTTAGAAGCCTTACGCGGTCTGTTACTATGCATTTCTTTTATTTTCTATCAACTTTTCTAATATTCGTAAAAAATGGATACAAACCGCTATTTCTAATTTCGTAATAGTGTAGTTTACTTTTCAACCTAAAGAAATATAAAATTCGGTATTTTTCTTAATGTTCATAAAATATTTTACATATAAGTTTAAATCTTTTACAAATTTTTCATTCTATAAAATAAATATATCGTTTGTTACTTTTAAATCTTCTTTGCCAATAAGAAGTGTTAAGAACAATAGTTTCGTTCACTATTTTGCAAGTTTTATTTTATTTATTTATTTATTTATTGTATTAATATTGATGGTAATTTAGAATGTGAAACTATGTATATTTATCGGGAAATTAAATTGAAATTTTTTTATCAATAATTATAATTTTCTTCAAAAATTCATGTTTTGTTTTATCGTTCGTGATATGTTTAATATTCGTTCAACATTCTTACGTATCCTTGTATTCTTGTTCTTATATAATGGAAAAATTATTTATGTATAATATTTTAGGAGATTATCTGTGAAAAACGCCAACATTTTGCTTAATTTTCAATTAAATTTTTTTAAAAATCCTTCTTAGTTGCATATTAATGTCCTCCGAAATTTATACATGCCAAGTTAAGTAATTGTAAATCAGACGGTTTGGTCTGTGAAGCGCCAACATACAGAAACACACACGTTTGTCTTTATTATTAGTTCAGATATGGAATTCAGTTCTTAAAAGTAAGTAACAATGGACGATAATTCAATTTTATTTCTATTATTAGGATCTCGGATAATACTACGATAGAAATTTTCAGAAAACATTTTTTTTATGCAAATATTATAATCTTTAATTTGTGAATCACGCATTATTTTTACCTTTTGTTCTACAAATATCTTTCCGAACCCGGAACGAGATTTTTATTTTAAATTCAATTTAGTTTAAATTTCTAATAGCTTACTCATCTATCAAATGGGTATCTTTAAATGTGAAAAAAAAGAAGCATAATGCAATATAAGATATAGAGGTGGATAAAAACCAGGCAAAATGTGTGAAATTTGACGATTAGTCTTGAACAGTTATGAAAATCATTATTAATTTTGTACATTTTTAAATAATTTTGATGATCAAATTTATGTTAAGTCTTTCTTAACTCTAAAAAAATTAACTACACATAATTATTAGTAGTAAGACGATGAAAAATTTGCAATGTATGTTTCTGTAAATTGAAATCTTTATATATCGAATTTCTTACCAGGAAGATTTATGTGCAGTGTTTCGATATTGTTTTCTTGATAAGAAATTATATTCAAATGTTTATAAAGATGAGTTTCGAAATGCCGTTTTTGAAAATGTTTAATCTTAATATTTCCCTTCCTGCTTTTAGAAAGTTGAAGTTTCTCCGTTTAACCATTGTTTTAAAGGAATCTTGAGTTAACTATAAATTTAATATAAATTTAGTGGAATTTTTTAAAAATCTTTTTTAATTAATTATTATTTTTTTAAACATTTGAAGCATTTCAGAATTTTTATGCTCTTTAGTTTACAAATTGAAAAACGTCAAAAAATAGAAACAGAAACACAACTGCAAATTTGTGTTTGCTCATAATTAATTCCAATCTTTCCCAAATTAAAAATTAATTCGAAAAGTTGATAAAATGGAAATCTATACGAGTAAAATAATAATAATAATAACAGATGATATCAACTCTGTCAACAGATATTTGAAAATAATAATTTCTAATCAAAGTATAACAGTTATTTACTTTAAAGATCGAAATATTTATTCTGAAACAATGATGTCAGTCTTTCAAATATTTCAGCTATTATAGAAATTATTATTTTGCCAAAATAAGAGCTAATATTTCATTCCAAACCTCTTTTAAAATTAAAGCCATCACACCGTCTTAACGTTGACAGGATTCAATTTTTGAAAATATTCAATTAAAAATTCATGACTCCTGGCAGAAATTGAGTCGTCTTGAAACTGACGAAGACTAGTTAATTATATAACGTCAACTGCATATGTTGTCCTTCATCGAGGGTTATGCGTGGAAGATTTCTGCATTGGTATTTCAGAAAATTTAAATGTCGATCACTTCTTGTCAACCATTATCTTCTTGTTAAATGTATGCTTAAATTTAGCTTACAAATTTAATTTCAGAAAAAAGCTATTAATAGTGGCCTGTTTTTGTGTTTACAATAATCAAACAGGGAGAAAAAAACCCTAAAATGGGGGAATAGAAGCACCCTGTAGGGTATTTAGTTCTCGCTTCCCTAGAGTGTAAAGTAATACTGTGGACAATGCTATCTCCATACTGACGACGGGATCCTTTGAAAGAATTTATCGTAGCCGGTGATGCCAATAAGAATTCAATCACCGTTTCTGCCTGAATTCCAGAGCCCCGATGCAGACCATTCAGTTTACCCTGAATGCTGTGGCAAGAGAGGGTTAAGTCTTTTCAAATTACATCTATTACAGATGCCCTTTGACGTCTGCCTATTATATTAATTACATATGTGCTAACTCAACTATATGAGGGAATCACTTCTATAGGTTCAGATTTTACATATGCGAGGTAATTAATGCATTTTATGTGTGCATGTGTTTAAGAGACAACAATTGCAATGAAAAAGCAAAATCTAACACTTTCACATCAGGGGCTTTATGAAATGTACAACCAAATGGAAATATATTTAAACAATATTATTATTATTATTTGAAAATCTAAGAATTAAGAGTTAAGATGGGGAGGCCCGTTTAACTTTTTCGTATATTAATTTGAGTCGTGTGTGCGTGTTCTTTTCAATATAGTGAAGTAAACAGACGTTCTTTTACTGTTCATACAAAGGCGACCAAATCATTAGCGGATTTTGTCTAACATTTTAAACCAATCTGCATTTCTAATTATAAAATATTTTGCTAAATGTTACTTTCTTGCACTTCACATTTTTAAATTATTTGAGTTCACATAGTCAACGAGGAACAGAAAGATGATCGCCCCTAAATTTTCCGTTGTGAAATTTTGATCATAAATGGATTAGGATCAAAATTTGATAGAAGTTTACGACATTCGTATAATGATTTCGAATTGAACTTTTCAGGTCTCATATTTTAGTGCGGACAGAGAGATATGATTTAAATCCATAAAAATCTCAAAAGTGAAATTTTTTTTGACGATTACATTACTTTCTCTTTATGATCTTTGTTTACGTGAATTAGAATAAATTTGGCTCTCTTAAATTTTAAAGTTCATTTTTGTAGTCCGTGTTGAATAACGTTTTACAGTTTGTCAGGTAATTATTTCTTAGAAAATAGATGTTCACTTTAAATTAAAAAAAAAAAAGCTTGAAATTTTAAAATCAAGATTGATTAACATTATAACGTTTTTATACTGCATGCGCCTGATTATGGGCGATTCTATTACTATATATTGCAAGTGATATATGCTTTCCACAAGAGGCTATGAGCTACCTGGTTTGGTAGATAATTACTTTTTGGGAAATAGTTGCTCACTAAAAAGGATTTTAAATTTTAAATTGAAGATTGATCAACATTTTAACGTTTTTATACTGTATGAGCATCATTATGGGCGATTCCATTACTATATATTGCAAGTGATATATGCTTTCTACAAGAGGCTGAGAGCTATCTAGTTTGGCAGATAATTACTTTTTGGGAAATAGTTGCTCACTAAAAAGGATTTTAAATTTTAAATTGAAGATTGATCAACATTATAACGTTTTTATACTGCATGCGCCTCATTATGGGCGATTCTATTACTATATATTGCAAGTGATATATGCTTTCCACAAGAGGCTGAGAGCTACCTAGTTTGGCAGATAATTACTTTTTGGGAAATAGTTGTTCACTAAAAAGGATTTTAAATTTTAAATTGAAGATTGATCAACATTTTAACGTTTTTATACTGTATGAGCATCATTAAGGGCGATTCTATTAATATATTGCAAGTGATATATGCTTTTCACAAGAGGCTAAGAGATACCTAGTCTGGGAGATAATTACTTTTCGGGAAATAGTTGCTCATTAAGAAAGGATTTTAAATTTTAAATTGGAGATTGATCAACATTTTAACGTTTTTATACTGTATGCGCATCATTAAGGGCGATTCTATTAATATACATTGCAAGTGATATATGCTTTCCACAAGAGGCTGAGAGCTACCTAGTTTGGCAGATAATTACTTTTTGGGAAATAGTTGCTCACTAAAAAGGATTTTAAATTTTAAATTGAAGATTGATCAACATTTTAACGTTTTATTCTGTATGCGCCTCATTATGGGCGATTCTATTACTATATATTGCAAGTGATATATGCTTTCCACAAGAGGCTAAGAGCTACCTAGTTTGGCAGATAATTACTTTTTGGGAAATAGTTGTTCACTAAAAAGGATTTTAAATTTTAAATTGAAGATTGATCAACATTTTAACGTTTTTATTCTGTATGCGCCTCATTATGGGCGATTCTATTACTATATATTGCAAGTGATATATGCTTTCCACAAGAGGCTGAGAGCTACCTAGTTTGGCAGATAATTACTTTTTGGGAAATAGTTGTTCACTAAAAAGGATTTTAAATTTTAAATTGAAGATTGATCAACATTTTAACGTTTTTATACTGTATGAGCATCATTAAGGGCGATTCTATTAATATATTGCAAGTGATATATGCTTTCACAAGAGGCTAAGAGATACCTAGTCTGGGAGATAATTACTTTTCGGGAAATAGTTGCTCATTAAGAAAGGATTTTAAATTTTAAATTGGAGATTGATCAACATTTTACCGTTTTTATACTGTATGCGCATCATTAAGGGCGATTCTATTAATATACATTGCAAGTGATATATGCTTTCCACAAGAGGCTGAGAGCTACCTAGTTTGGCAGATAATTACTTTTTGGGAAATAGTTGCTCACTAAAAAGGATTTTAAATTTTAAATTGAAGATTGATCAACATTTTAACGTTTTATTCTGTATGCGCCTCATTATGGGCGATTCTATTACTATATATTGCAAGTGATATATGCTTTCCACAAGAGGCTAAGAGCTACCTAGTTTGGCAGATAATTACTTTTTGGGAAATAGTTGTTCACTAAAAAGGATTTTAAATTTTAAATTGAAGATTGATCAACATTTTAACGTTTTTATTCTGTATGCGCCTCATTATGGGCGATTCTATTACTATATATTGCAAGTGATATATGCTTTCCACAAGAGGCTAAGAGCTACCTAGTTTGGCAGATAATTACTTTTTGGGAAATAGTTGCTCACTAAAAAGGATTTTAAATTTTAAATTGAAGATTGATCAACATTTTAACGTTTTTATTCTGTATGCGCCTCATTATGGGCGATTCTATTACTATATATTGGAAGTGATATATGCTTTCCACAAGAGGCTAAGAGCTACCTAGTTTGGCAGATAATTACTTTTTGGGAAATAGTTGTTCACTAAAAAGGATTTTAAATTTTAAATTGAAGATTGATCAACATTTTAACGTTTTTATTCTGTATGCGCCTTATTATGGGCGATTCTATTACTATATATTGCAACTGATATATGCTTTCCACAAGAGGCTAAGAGCTACCTAGTTTGGCAGATAATTACTTTTTGGGAAATATTTGTTCACTAAAAAGGATTTTAAATTTTAAATTGAAGATTGATCAACATTTTAACGTTTTTATTCTGTATGCGCATCATTAAGGGCGATTCTATTACTATATATTGCAAGTGATATATGCTTTCCACAAGAGGCTAAGAGCTACCTGGTTTTATAGATAATTACTTTTTGGGAAATAGTTGCTCACTAAAAAGGATTTTAAATTTTAAATTGAAGATTGATCAACATTTTAACGTTTTTATTCTGTATGCGCATCATTAAGGGCGATTCTATTACTATATATTGCAAGTGATATATGCTTTCCACAAGAGGCTAAGAGCTACCTGGTTTTATAGATAATTACTTTTTGGGAAATAGTTGCTCACTAAAAAGGATTTTAAATTTTAAATTGAAGATTGATCAACATTTTAACGTTTTTATACTGTATGCGCATCATTAAGGGCGATTCTATTACTATATATTGCAAGTGATATATGCTTTCCACAAGAGGCTAAGAGCTACCTGGTTTTATAGATAATTACTTTTTGGGAAATAGTTGCTCACTAAAAAGGATTTTAAATTTTAAATTGAAGATTGATCAACATTTTAACGTTTTTATTCTGTATGCGCATCATTAAGGGCGATTCTATTACTATATATTGCAAGTGATATATGCTTTCCACAAGAGGCTAAGAGCTACCTGGTTTTATAGATAATTACTTTTTGGGAAATAGTTGCTCACTAAAAAGGATTTTAAATTTTAAATTGAAGATTGATCAACATTTTAACGTTTTTATACTGTATGCGCATCATTAAGGGCGATTCTATTACTATATATTGCAAGTGATATATGCTTTCCACAAGAGGCTAAGAGCTACCTGGTTTTATAGATAATTACTTTTTGGGAAATAGTTGCTCACTAAAAAGGATTTTAAATTTTAAATTGAAGATTGATCAACATTTTAACGTTTTTATTCTGTATGCGCATCATTAAGGGCGATTCTATTACTATATATTGCAAGTGATATATGCTTTCCACAAGAGGCTAAGAGCTACCTGGTTTTATAGATAATTACTTTTTGGGAAATAGTTGTTCACTAAAAAGGATTTTAAATTTTAAATTGGAGATTGATCAACATTTTAACGTTTTTATACTGTATGCGCATCATTAAGGGCGATTCTATTACTATATATTGCAAGTGATATATGCTTTCCACAAGAGGCTAAGAGCTACCTGGTTTTATAGATGATTACTTTTTGGGAAATAGTTGCTCACTAAAAAGGATTTTAAATTTTAAATTGAAGATTGATCAACATTTTAACGTTTTTATTCTGTATGCGCATCATTAAGGGCGATTCTATTACTATATATTGCAAGTGATATATGCTTTCCACAAGAGGCTAAGAGCTACCTGGTTTTATAGATAATTACTTTTTGGGAAATAGTTGCTCACTAAAAAGGATTTTAAATTTTAAATTGAAGATTGATCAACATTTTAACGTTTTTATACTGTATGCGCATCATTAAGGGCGATTCTATTAATATATTGCAAGTGATATATGCTTTCCATAAGGCAGATTGTTGGGCTAAGAGCTACCTAATCTGTCGGATAATTACTTTTGGGAAAATAGTTGCTCCCTAAGAAATGATTTTAAATTTTAAATTGATCTGTATTTTATGCAGCCGCATCATTATGGGCTATTCTGTTAATATACATTACAAGTGATATCTGCTTTCTACAAGGCAGATTGTTCGGCTAAGAGTTACCTAATCTATCAGATAATTACTTTTGCGAAAATAGTTGCTTACTAAGAAACTATTTTAAATTTTAAATTGAAGATTCATTAATATTTTAACATTTTTATTCTGTATGCGCATCTTTAGGCGATTCTATTACCAGTGATATTTGCTTTATATGGATTTGACCATTTATATGTTCGCATTGCAAGGCTCTACCTTTATAGAATTAGTTCTCAATTTTTTAAGAAGTTAAATTTAATCAAAAGATACAAACCTGAAATTGAATGACATATATATTTGAAGGATACAGAGGAGAAGTCACGGAAAAGATAGTTCCCGTCATTGTGGTATTAGGATCTTATGTTCCATCCACGAAAACGTATAACTGCCGAAACCGCTTTAATAAATGAAAGTTCTTTCTATTTCGGCTACAGACACCCGTAAAATTTCTAAAATCCATGTTTTCTGAAGTTACTCGGTGAAAGAAAAATCTCTCTAAATTCTGTCTCGTGTAATTCATATTTTAAAATTCAATATTTCATCCTTCAGAATCTTATTGAAGGGCTCATGTCAAAATGTCTCCGTTACGTATCGTGTAAGAGTTTTTTTTCTTCTGTTCTTTTATTTTCCTAAATGGCAGCAAATGGATCTTATCAAACTCTTAAAAGACCCGACGTTGTTTTCTTTGAAAAATAAAAAGCACTTTCCTCCGAAATCCGGGAGTGCAGGCGGCCCTTTCAAGAAATGTCCTCGCAATATTCGGCTCGGAGAAACGGCCGACTAAGAAATCTGTTCCCCTTTCACAAACTTAGGAGGAAAATACGCTTTTTCTTTCTTTCTTTCTTTGCTGGGTTTAAAAGCGTTCGGTCTGATCATTCGTTCAAATTTTTTTCCTCCTCTAAAGAGAAATCGAACCGAGGTTTTGTTGTTGTTCATGAAATAAATTGCTCAATGATGCGGGTTGGTGAGCTTACCATCTCCAACTACAGGCTGCGGATATTATCCTGGCAATAAAATAGTTTTTAATTTTTCTTTAAAATTTTGATGATGAGTTTGGTGCAGCTAAGCCAAAGATAGCTTTTGCGCAAAAAAAAAAAAAAAAAAAAAAAAAAAAAAAAAAAAAAAAAAACTCGAATAAACTCAACCTCCTTTAAAATTTATATCTAAAGTTGGCGAATTTTATTTTATTTGCTGTTGCTAGCAATCAGTTTTCAATTACCTTTGCACAGTATGCATATTAGATGTTCACATTATAATGTGCCAGCGTATATTTCTGGAAGTTAGTTGATGACTTTCGATGTGCACAAAAATACGTTGGTTGTGGATTTTATCTGATTTGATGTTTTGGGAACTGCAATCAGTTTTCAATTACTTGCCACGTATATTAAATAAACAAATTATCAAGATCCAATGCATTTTCCCCCCAAGGAGTTGGAAGGATTGATTGCCTGTAATACATTGGTAGTGGATTTTATTTTATTTGCTGTTTTGAGTTCATCATGTAGAGTCGAAGTCCTTTTCGTTGTTTAAACTACATATTGTTTATCATATATCAACTTGGCGATTTTCTTCTTCTTTTTTTACTTTTTCGCATATAGATAAAGCACAGTGCTCAACAAAAAATTCGATCGCGAGATTTTGACGAATTTCTATATTTTAGACCATCCTGACTTTGAAAGTCACATTTTTGGAAAATGTCCATCTGTCTTTGAAAAAGAGAACTCAAAAACGTTTTGGGTTGGACGATTGAAGTTTGTTATACGGTCTTAACGTCAAATCTGCAAATTTCTATCAAAGTTTTAGTAAAATCTGTTCAGAAGTCCGTCTGTTCGGTTGTTCGAATATAACAGACGGGAAGAGCTAGATAGATATAACAAGGATTTTGAGCCAAAGCCACGGATCAAATTTTGAATCAAATCTAACTACGGATTGACTGTCTGTCGGTCTGTACTTTGAGAAATATGTGAAGGCGGTAATTCAAAAATGCAATGACTTAAATATATGAAATTTGATATGGGATTTTGTGACTACAAATGCAGTTTTGTGTCAAATGTTTGTTCCAATCCGTTGCAAAAGGCGTGTCTAAAACACAAATTCGACTTTTGAATACTATTAGCATATGCCAAGGATTAATCGCCAAATAATTGCCAAGGATAACACGATAGATTCAGTAAAAATGCTAAATTCACGCCAAAAGTCAATAGAAAATATGCGAGAAAGCTTTGGGGAGACAATTCGTGCTGGTTTGGACTGATGATCAATGACATCTGAGAAGTGCATGAGTGAGAAAGAGATGTTCCGTTTTCAAATGGGTGGCATATCGGAAGAAATTGGAAACCCATTTTTCCATGCAATTGACTGAATCTGTAATTTTAAAGTTATGTATTTTAAAAATACTATGTAATAAGAAGATTGATATAGCAAAGAAAATAATATATGGAAAGAAACAATATGTATTTTTCCTTTTTAAAAAATGTCGCATAACTCTAATTTTTCCTGAATATTTCTACAGATTCGGAAAGATGCATGGCAACACATCTATATGTTGGGAAATAGACTCAGTCCAGTAATGCATAGCAGAATGTGTCGAGGTCGGTGAAATTAGAGAAAGATTCATTATGAATAGTAATTTTAACACAATGTTACAATACCCTTGAAGTTTAAAAATATTAAAAGAAATGATGGAAGATTTCCAGCCTTATAGCAACAGTTTGAAGATTCTTTGAACTTTTGTTGACCGTTGTTTTCTTATGCAAAAAATTTCGATAGTTAATGAGCATAATGACCAGCCACAATAATCCCTGTTTATACGGTTTAGTTCTCTGGTAATGGGGTGACTGGCTGTAATTTAAAAAAAACTGTTCGGGGTCAGTTATATTTAGATGCATTTCTCAAAACGGGTTATAAAGGTTTGGAAAATACTATTATTCTTGATATTTTTGGACTGACGTTGACTTACAAGGAAAATTTTCAATTCGATATTGATTTATTTGTCGTGGATATGACATTATTTTATTATTAATTAAACATAAGGTGATGTACCTAAAAATGAGAATGACATATTCATCTAGTTCAACCCTTTCCCTTATGATCGCTGAATATAGATGATGCCTATTTAATGATCTGTGTGTACGAACTCTGGCGTCAGCAGAATACTACTGGATCTCCGAACCCGTGATCTTGCAGAATTTGCTTGTATGTGTACACATCTTATACAATGAGATAGTCGTCATCATTTGTTTCGTTTTCACCATAAAGTAAATCAACTGTTTGTTTTTCTTCATAAAATATACTCATATAACGATTTCTATGTGGACTCTTTTCGCAAAATAGAACAAAAATAACTATTCAATAGTGTCGTCGGCACTTAAACTTTCGTTTTATTTTCGTTTATCGGCATTTAAAAATTTAACTTGTGTGCAATATGCTAACTTATCAGAATGGTGCCACATTCATTGCTTTAGTTTAGTCCCGTTTCAAAGTAAAACTAGAACTATTTTGGGACGGACCTCGTAATTTTGAACCGCGATCAGATGACGACTACAACATCTGAGCTGACACACATACCCTCTCCACACCAACGGGAGGACGTTTGGCCCTGACGGATTTAATGTGTAACAGACCTCCTTACACGATGATTCTTCGGTGGAATCGGTTCTCGAACCTGAACCCTTATGGCTCACGAGCCGAGACCTTACCACCAGGCCTCCGCGGCTCTTTCACCATGAGTAAGAGTCACAAATTCATATTACCTTGCAGGATACAATTTATCGTTTCCAAACTTCCACACCACACTACTGGAGGACATTTGGCGCGGCCGATTTAACGTGCATCAGAGTCGATTACATGTCAGTTCTTCATTGGAATTGGGTCTCGAACCTGGAATCCGCCATCCCCGAAGCCGAGACGCTACCACCAGGCCATCGCGGCCCGACGTTCATTGGTATTTCTCGCACAGAACCGATTACTGCAACGAAAGATTTCATAGATAACTTGTTGCTCAGAGTTGTTGCTGTTGTTAAGTTGAGCTAGCTAATGCGTTCAGCAACTTGCGATGTTTAAGTTCTGATAACAGTCAATCATTTTCATATTGCAGGAAGAAGGCTAAAGAACTGATGGTTTTGATTGCATTTGACATAGGAATATATCTCTGATTGTTTATGAGCGAGTGTCTCTAGTTTTGAAGTATGTCTTTCTTGTTGTGAAATTTTTTCTACCGACCTCAGCTAGTTATTTTTTCTGTATTAGAGTTCTATACTTTTCCGAATTTGTGGAGTGTGCCAGTTTCCACCGATGCATCACCAGTTCGATCATCACCCACTGCAAAGAAAATCGATGCCACATTGCGGAAAGACATTGAAATGAACTTAAATCCCTTCTATTCGAATAAAAAAAGTGAAAAACAAAGAAAATGACCGAATATTGGATTGGAAACCTACTTGTGGATCCGGGTTATTTATTTGGAAAGTGAGTGAAATGGCTGAAAAGAGAATTGGGGTCTGGTCGAGTATCATTTCCTTAAGCGATCGGTGGTAAAGACTAATCTCTGGAGTTCCCCTCGAGGATTAGCTAAGTGCTCGCCTGAGGATTAGAGGAGCGGCCGCTCGTCTATCTCGAGGCGAGGGAAATTTAAGGGGAAAGATCATCTTGTCAATTACACTGCTTCAAGGCGAGGGGGCGCTCGTTAGACTGTTTATGCCGTGGATTTTCTCTTTCAATTCCATTGATTATTTCGGTCCTAGGGTGTAAAAGGGAAAGGCTTTTCTGCTAAGATTTATTTTTCACTCTCTGTATGTTTTTCTCTGGAACTTTTTAAAGTTATCTAAAGAAAAATGCCGTGGAAGTCAATATAGCTAGTGTTCAGTAAAATGTTTGCTTACAGAATATTGGTGATGAATATTATTTTAATAAAGTGTCAAGAATCGCTGGTCGGGCTCAGAATTGTCAGGCAAATTTTTTTATTAAAGGAAAGAATAAAGTATTTTTTGCAACGCTGCAAAATCTTTACTAATAGTGTCGCACAAAGCAGAATAACTAGAAATCGCCATAGCTTAGTCAGCAGAGCATTTCGGTTCTGATTGGTTGTCCCGTGGTTCGAATCCTAACTAACCACGATGTTTTATTCAAAGACTGGAATTCTTTTATTTAAAATATCTCTTGTTTCTATTGTTTATCTAAGGTCTGAAAAGTTTTAAATCTTTCCTAAATATTCAAATTGGGTTGTTCTCGAATATTCTATATATCTATAAAAGTGGAGTCCCATCAGTGATTGGTTAAATTTTCAGTCTCGTACTATTGCGAGTAACTTTGTCCAAATAAATCTAATTGTTTAACTGACAGTGTAGTTTCTTACGTCTTCGTGACAGTAGTAAAGGAGCATGTTTGTATAATAAGGCCAGACCCTCTGAGCTAAGACTATCAAATTTGGCACATATATACTTTAGAGGGTAAGAATGTGCACTTCTGAACACTTTTTACGAATTTTGAATTAATTAAAAATTAAACGAAATTTCGACTTTTTTCCAGAATGACTTCCTGAAATTCGGCAGTATAAAAATGATTTTTATATAATCTTAAAATTCAAAACATTATTTTTTAATGATAGGAATTTGGTGCCTTATATGCAGGGTGTCTCAAAAACCTTGACCACGGCTTTTATTCTTTAAATATTGATCATAGACATATACTGTAAATTACAAAGCTGCGTAAAAAAGTCTTTAAAATGTTATGAAATCGATTAAAATTTTCAGAGAATTAAACTTCAAAAAATACAAAATTTAAACTTTTATACGTACCCCTACAAAAAAATTCCAAGTAAGTAAAATGCGCCCCATCCTCTAATAAGGTCTTGTACAAAATTTCGGGAATTTATCGCAAAAAGTCTCAAAGATATGAAACTATATAAATGTTGACTTAAACCACTTTTCGGTGCCTATATATGAGTTCGCAAAGAGGAAAAATCATGCCGGATATTCGTGTTTTAAGGGTCGTAACAAATTAACAAAGAAAGTAATGATTGAATAAATAATAATTTTGCTATTTATTGGTTCAAAAGTATTAAAAATGTGTAGAAATAATAACTTAAAGGAAAGATTACATAAATTTTTTGACTGTTCTATTTTTAAGTTCTATTCTATAATCCATGATATTAAATTTAAAAGTATTTTTCAGGAAGCATAGATTTTAAAATTTGTATTTAAAACTTAAGATATGAAGCATATTTTTCTTATGATGTATTCCTGCATCGCGTCATCTGCACTGAAACTGTAAATATTTGCATTTTAATTTGTGATTGACCCTTCACCAACTTTGTTTTAACATATCTTTGAGAGTTTGCATGATAAAATTCTGAAATTTTGTACATGGCCTTATTAGAGGATGGGGCACATTTTATTGTTTCGGAATTTTTTTTTTGTACGGGGTCCGTATAAAAATTTAAATTTTGTATTTTTTGAAGTTTAATCCCCTGAAAGTTTTAATCGATTTCATAACATTTTGCACCTTTTTTTACGCTTCTTTGTCAGTATATGTCTATGATCAATATTTAAGGAATAATAGCCGCGGTGAAGGTTTTTGAGACACTCTGTATATATTATTTTAAATAATGTTTAAAAATATTTTAAGCGTATTTTACAATATATTTTATTGCTGATATGGAATTGAAATAATCTTTTATCTTTTGCTACTAATATTTCATCCCGACATTTCTTCCGTTGTTGATGATCTAAGTTATGAGGATTCGGCTTAGTTTCGCATATTGAGTACATTTAATGAGTGAGGAATGAAATGTTAGAAAATGTTTTACCCAATAGCACTACTTGTGTGTGACGTTAGAAAATGCTTTATCCAATAGCACTACTTTATGCACTACTTTGTATGACGTAATTACTTGTGTGTGACGTTTGAAAATGCTTTATCCAATAGCACTACTTTATGCACTACTTTGTATGACGTAACTACTTGTGTGTGACGTTTGAAAATGCTTTATTCAATAGCACTACTTTGTATAACGTTATTACTTGTGGGTGACGTTAGAAAATGCATTATCCAATAGCACTACTTGTGTGTATCGAGTTATTATTCAGTTTATAATTCGAGAAGTAACGTTCGAAAAAAAAAAAAAAAAAGGTTTGTTATTGGAGAAAATAAATATTCTATATCCAATAGAAATCTGCGTTTAGAACCATCAATTCGATAATAGTTTTGAAATTTTATTGTATTTATAACTTAAATTTAACTTCGAAATAAAGCAATAGTGATAAATTTTTATCACCTGTGACCACTTTTAAATATTGATAAAATAATATAACGTGGCTTCTAAATAATTTAAGTTATATGTGCGTCAGAATTCGAAAGATATTTTTCTGAGGAAGCTATTACACATTTTGTGGAACCATACTTACACAAAATATTTACTTGAAATTTTTAGCAACCATTAATCTTGGCGAATTATGTAATCGCCAAAAGTAAGAAGGAAAAAAAAAACATCTAAATGATAAGGATTTTGATTTAAAGATAGCCTGGTTGGTAGAGCGTTGGATTCGCGTCCCTTAGGTTGCAAGTTCGAAGCCCGCCAGCCGAAGATTCCCTGCGTCCTTGGTGGCTGACACGCGTATAAATCTGTCGTGGTCACAAAGTCCTCTATGTCGAGAGTAATATCACTGGGGGTACTGGATTAGGGGTGATCTTTCTCTGATTCAGGTCTAAATTACGATCTGTGGATGAGTCCGACCGGAAAAATGGTTGTGACGTGTGTGTAGCTAAGTCGTTCTCTTGGCTCTAGATGGCGCTACTATAAAAATAAGAGACGCTCCCCCACCGGCTTAAAATAATTGTCTTCGTAACAGCGGGCTTGTCCATGGCAAGTGCCATAAGAAACAACAACAACAGGATTTTTATTATCAATTTCATTGCATTAGTTGTTCCGGTAATTGCAGATTAGAAGTAATCATACATTTGGAGTAATTATGCATTCATATATATGGAGGAAGATCAAGAATTTTTCTTCGTAAAGTTCGGTAATGCTTGAAACTCTACCGTATTAGCACAATATTGTTACAAAAATTTTCTTCTGCTCAAATACCGCCACTCAATTGTAATGACGCAGTGCATTTAATCTCTAATAGTTCAGCAGCTTGCTTGCTGTCTGATCCTCTCAAATCTGTTTATTCGTCGGCGACTCCGACCACTCGCACACACCATTTCTGATGATCCACACGACTTCTTCTCCAGCTTCAGAGTGCCCGTTTTTATAGTTCCGGGAGGCGGGGCTAGAAACTGCAGACCAATCAGGGCGTACCTGGGTGTATCTCTGTTATTACTGGATGGATCATGAAACTTCTCGAACTTTCCGGTATTATCCATTTAGTCGCCAAACTCGCCAAATTCACCGCCAAGTCGCCAAAATAGTCGCCAAGCTCAGCACGCCGTGCCGGATAGCAAAATTACAGATTTGTAACAATATGTTTTGCAATATCACCACGATGCCTGACATTCTGAATCCCAGGAACGTTGTGTAGAGATCGTGCCAGTTAGTGTTGGATATTTTGTTTTAATAGGGTATGTTATCTGTAGGATTTATAATTATAGAGTTCTCATGTGCTTCTAAGTGTTAATCTGTGATAGCATTAATTACCTTTCTCTGATCAGCTGATATTAGCACATCTGTATCTCTAGCCGCATTGTTTTTTCAGGATTGCAGATCTTTCTTGCAAAAAATTCAAAAATATACTACCTTTTGACGGTACAAACCTACTGGTACATGGTACTACTTACTACCCTACAGAGCTAGTGGAGAACTTGATTAATTTTTCTTTCAATATTCTTCAAATATTTTTATCTAAATGTGGACCAAAATAGGCAAATCTCGAAAGGCAATGGTTTCATCAAAACTGTAGTGAATCGTTTTCTTGAATTAAGGTGTATGTACACACTTGAAACTTCGAAAATCGTTCGAAATACCAAATATTTTTTTATTGCTTAATAATGTTCTCTGATCCTTTAGCTTTCAAACGATACCAAGATGTTCTCAATATTCGAAATATTTCACGAGTTATAATTATTTTTCTTAAAGTGCTTTCATTGAAAACTCTAGTTACTGTGTTTTTAAAACTCATTTTATGAAGAATGATATTTTCCCACAATGTTGCTTTATTCAAACAATCATAACTGAACAAGAAATTAACCAAATACAATTATTTATATATCAAAATAATCTGTATGAAATAGCGGATGTATTGTGCCTCAATCAAAGTTATATTTATAGAAACAAATTTTTTATAGCTATTTAAAAGTTAAAATTACGGAAAAAAATCTCGCTTTTTCTATTCATCGTTGATGAAAAAATTGTTAAAAAAAACTATACATTTTTATAACTTGACTGAGGCAGACAACATGAAGTCTAATATTAGGCCTAATTGCCAACTAGAATTGTGTGTCTGTACAAATTAGAATTTAAGACATCATGTTTCAAAAAATATACTAATTAGCTCATTAAATATTATTTATTTAATTAATAATTAGTGTAATATGTTTTTTTTCTGACTGAAATGAGTTTTAATATATATTAATGACCTACTGTAAAAAAACTGGATATTTAAAGTTAAAATTTAAAAAAAAAAAAAAATTCTAGTGTGTACGTACACCTTAAACTAAGTTTCGATACTGTGGAATTAATTAAGTACATTTCAGCGTTTCTTATTAAATATTCTTTATAAAAATATTGTTTTTTACAATCGGGTCACATATTCTCCCCTCTTTGTTCATCAAGTTTCAAAAGATCACTATATGATCCCAACTCGCCTCGCTCTCTCGCCATATAGTTATGCATATCTGCTAGTAAGAAGAAATTATATACACTTTCATCACTAAAGGTAAATTTAAATTATTTCAATTAGCATGATCTACTAATTTTAATTTTTAACCAATTACTAATAAACTAAATCATCAATTTCTAAAATTAAATTTTTCTGGTAACAGAAAAATCTAGTATAAATAATGGAAAGCAAAAATGTATAATTTTAAGATGCTTAAAAAAATCAAAATTGTTTACATTAATTTGAAATAAGTCATTTAATACTTTCTCATAAATGGATATGTTTCCAAGAGGTTGACTTCACGACCAGTGTCGCCAATTTTCGTCGCCAAAGATATTTACCTGGCCCATCTATTATTGAATAAATAATTCAACATTTCCGGTGGATTCAATAGATTTTACAAACATTTTTTTGACGTAATAATAATTCTTGAAATTGAACTTGAATTTACTTATTTTCCTCTGAAACATGCCGGATAAAAAAAAAAATCTGTTATGGTCCCATAACTACGCTCCTGTAATTCGGAAGCTTCGTTCCGTCCACAAAATCCATTACATCTCTATTGCATTCTTTCTGACTAGATCTTCTTAAGAATGATTTTTCAACACTTTCATTTACCCTTTGTTTTACTTTCCTACGATTTCGATTTGCAATAGAAATTGCTCGAATTAATTCCCCCCCCCCCGTATTATCCAAATAATAATAATAACAAAAACCGTCATTTTAGACTTTCCGCCGAGGCAAGCAAAGCATGTAAATAACTCGAACCTAGTTGTTGCCAAATAACGAATAAGAAATTCTACCTGATTTTGTTATATATATGAGAACCGGTATATATATGTTTTAATAAATTGATAATTTTATTCTTTTTTTTTTTAATATTAACTATTCCTTTTCTTATTAAACGGTTCTTTGTAAATTTCGAAATACTGATTTCTTTCGTTTCAATTAAATAAATTATCTGTATTAATCTACTGCAAAATGAGTTGCATGCGCAATTAAAATAAGAAGAACAGAATAATAGATGCAAAGAATATTCTTTAATAAAAGATATTTTGCGCAAACTCATCCAGGTACGAATGCTTCGTTGTGAATAAGTTTGGATTCATTCATTTAAGGACCTGAAAGCAATGCAAATCACACTTCCTCCTATTTACAATTTTTAATCTAGTTTTTTTTTTATTCTTGACATTATTAAAATTTTTATCAGATTTTTTGAATTAATATTATAACTAGTTGAAAGAACATAACATTTAATTGAGGACAGCTTCGGGGCAACTAGATTCTGCAACTCGCGAATAAAATAAAATTTAATAATAATTTCAAATAAAACGGTAAAAAGTTGTGACATTTTTAAAAATATTTTCATAGAAAGTATGACAGAGCTGCAGGCATGTCCGTCATTCAGCCAGCTGCAGAAAAGATTGGACCACATTTCTCTTTGGCAAATCTGAAATAAATAAATAAAAGAAATTGAATAATTCTGAATTTTAATCAGTTTTTGATTTTAATTTGATTCAATTCGCTTGCAGATTCCTTTTAAATAAAATGAAAACATAAAATTAGATCACCCTGAAAATATGTCTGCAAAATAATCTAAAGGGATCAGAGCCCTTTGGCATTTGACTCGGCATTGTGAAATGCTATTTTTCTTTTCTTTTTTGGAACATCCGATTGAAACTCTACATTTTTACGAAGAAATGCTCTAGAATGTAATAATGAAATATCTTTACATCTAAGTGAATTCATTTGAAGAATCTGACTTTTGTAAGTCAATCAGATTGAATTATGTCTTCTAAGTAATTCTGTAATTTCGCATAACATCTTTAAATAACATTCTTATTCTGATAAGAAAAAAATAATCAAATTTTAACAGTTCTTAGTCACTGAATACATCGTATTTTCTTGGTGTAAATTAAATCATCCTGTTGTAAACATCTTCATCTCCTGTTACCATCATTTTTCTTTTTGATACCTGTTTCTTTCAAATCTTTTCCCTTTTGTTTAATACTTTAATACTTTCTCTCAAGTATTTGGATCGCCCACACACAGAATTAAAGAAAATTCAATTTTAAAGTTTTTATTTAATCTCTTCATTCAGAAGACGTCAGTGCCACCTACGATTAAATCTCTGCATAATACAGAAAGAACATAACTATTTTATTTTCTTTCTTTTTTTTTTTACTACAAAAGAAAAACCTTTGCTATCTGCTTAATTTACCTCCATTCTTTTTTTTTTCTTGCACTCCATTTCGTCGCTCTTGTTCTGTTTGCTCTGCCCTTCCGTAAACATGCCCCATCTGATGTGCGAAGAATGAAGAGAAAAAAAAAAGAGAGAGAGAAAGCCTTCAGATCAATGACTCAATCTAAAATCAGGCCTGAAGAAAATGGTGGGGAGGAGAAAAGTCACGGAGATAAAAATCCACTGCAGCTTCATTTTCGATTAGCAAAAGCTTATTACTATCCCTTTCCCATCCACTCCTCTTCTTTCCTTTTCTTTTTTATTTGCCTTTTCTTTCTTTCTTTTTTTTCTTACTATTCTTTAATTTGAACTTGACGAGATGAGAGGTGGATGAGAATTCGTTTTTCCCGACATGCTTTTCGTCCTCCACCCCCCCCCCCTTCTCCTCTTGCTGGTAACGACGCAAAACAGATTTTGGCCCACCCAAATCTTTTCATATTTTTTTAAAACTATTTTTACTTCTATTTAAATTACGTTTAGGTTTCGCCTGTGCTTTTCGTAAGCTTCGATATTGATTTCTTTTTCTTTTTTTTATGTGTGTGTGTGTCCTCTTTTCGCTAAGCTTTAGAAATAAAAAAATAAAAAAGAAAGTTTTTATTCGTTTCGATTTTCTAGTTGATTTGAATATCGGAAAAATTGTTTGTATTTTCTATATCAATATGGGAGGAAAAAAAAGTCTTCTTTGGCTGATTTTTTAAAAAGAAAGGTATCGGTATTGCTCATAAAATGCGTTGGATTTTAAAAGACGGAAAATTTCATTTCATCTGCTTTAAAATAAATAAGTTTTTGTGTTTGCATTTTCAGCTTTTCCTTTTCAGTTGATTTCGTTTTATGAAAACGCCATGAAATTTTATAAATATCGTCTGCGAAATATCCGTGACTTCTTGAAAAAAAAATATTTATTTTTTTCTTTCCAAATGGTTTGGCATTTGCGTGGATTCTTTCTTATTTCGAATTTTGATCCAAAAGTTGATGGTATATTGAAAAAAATATTCTGTGAAATTTGGTTCTGTTTCTGGGATTTGGTTTTTCAAAATTTATATTTTAACTGTCGCATCATCTGTGTGTCAAGCATTTTTGGCTGTATTAATCAGAAACTTGATCACTAATATATCACCTTGGCTTTAGTTTAACGATTAAATGCATTCACTGTATTTATTTTCCCTTTCCATTATGCGCAGTATAGAGAAAGTGTAATCGTCAACAAATTCGAACTCATGGTTTTGAAGAATCAACAGGTTTCGGACTTTCCTGAACTCAAAAAGTACATTTTTGGCATTATGCCTGCCTGTCTGTAAAACACGATCAAAAACGCTTTGAGCTAGACGACTGAAATTTGGTTTCTAGACTATAGTATATAGTTTGGTGTGTGGAAATTTGTTGATTTATACCCAATTTTGAACGAAATCCGTTCACAAGAAGTCTGGCTGACAGACTATTTGAGTACAAGTGAACTTAATAACTGCAAAATGCAAAGATTTTGGTAGATAAATTTTACTGTACAGGTTTAACATCTAAAATATAGACATTTAATACATTTTGAACCAGACCTGTCAAAAGCTTGCTCATCTGTCTGTACTTTCGCATGCATATAACCATAATGACTCATAATCACTGTCTTAACTCTTTGAAGGGCCATTTTTTTCTAGTCATATTATGTTAAAATATTTTTAGGCTTGAAATTAGAATAAGAAAAGGTATTCATTTAGCTTATTAGATAAATTTAATTTGATTAAATAATGAATTCGGTTAATTAATAATTAAGTAACAAATCAAGGCACATCATTTTGTGTAAGTTTCTGTCTTTCTAAAAAAATGTGTCAGAACTTATGCCAACCTACATAATGTCATACAAAGATTGATAAATTTGGTGGGAAACATACTTCCCACGGCCTAAGAAAGGGTTAAATCAATGAAATTAAGTATTTTGTCTTCAGACTATAATTATAATTTCCTGTCAAATTTAGATGTTAATCGGCTGGTAAAAAAGCCTCCAAAATACATATTCTCATGATTGATTCAATAAAAGGCACGGGAAAGATTTATATTTCCCAACTGCCGTTCGCCAATAGTACACAAAGTATTCGTGACCTTACCCAAGTTTCCCAATTTTATGGGAAGAAAAGCGAATGGGACCTTTATTCAAGAGTATGCTAGAAAATTTGGAAGAGACTACTCCTCCTAGCTTATTAATTATTTCTGGAATGAACATATATCTAATATTATATATCAAAATATGACTTTGCTGAGCTAATTAAATTAATACTAGATTTAAACTGTTAATAGGAAATAGCTAAATAAAATTACATTTAAAATGTTCGATTAATCGCTTATATATATATATATATAATATAAGCATTATTTTATGTAAAGCAGAATGTAGTTTCGAAGACAGTGAAGAAACTTTCATTTTCGTGACGTCGTTTTATTTCATTTTGTAGAAGCATATGTACAGACGATGAGCACACAGAACGACATAGAAAGGAATGAGGAAAAAACTCTTGAACATTTTATCCCTGGTCTTATATAACCTATGATTTTGATAGGGAAAACATTTCTTCATAGTGCTAATATAATGAGATTTCGAATGAGATTTTTCGCTACACGCGCTGTCAAGGCAAGGGAAACACAGGAAGGTTTTTTAAAAAGTATTTGTCTCTTCAGCGGTATATTGTCCCTTCACGCGGAGTATGGGAAAGTTAGGCTTTTAGCCGATTCTGCAGTTTTACAAAGCTCTCTTAAATTAATTACGTAGAGAAAGTGGAATGGGATCACGAAATAAGAGAACATTTTAGAATGTACTAAGGGCTAAATTAAGATAAAATCTCGGAATTTAATTAAATTGAAATTAAGAGTTTAAAATATCATGATATGTGAAATCATTTTGTATTATTTCGTCTTTTACTTAGTAGAAGAGCTAGTTCAAATAGTACGAACCCCTGTCTATAATTTACAACATTGCAAATGAAACTAAACATTTATTTTGGTGTGAATATTTGATTTTTTTTTTCAAATACCACTGTGTAAATATACCTTTTTTCTACCTGTTCAAATAAAATTTTATACTACAATAAAAAATTTTATTTAGATTTTACTGCATCCGTAAAATCTAATTTTATTTCGAGGTATTAATTTATTTTGAATAAAGTATTTTTTATTAAAGATATCTTGTATTCTTCAAAAATCATATGACAATCAGTACTTTTTTAAAAAAATTCATTCCTAAGTCTATGAAAATGAAAATTAAATCCAATATTGTTACTGGGAGTGAACTCGCATATTATACTAATTTCAAAATTATTTTTTTCAAATTTCTTTTTAATTTTTTTACGATATGAACTTTAAGATTATTGCACCATAGCATATTTTTAATTTACTGTTTTAAAATAAATATTTTAAGAAATGAATATTTGAAAGCTGTTTTATAACTAAAACAACTTACTCTTTTTATAGAATTTTTTTATTTTCATTTTGCATTTCTTTCACATTTATTAGAAAAATTGCTCTTAATTTTGAATCAAATTTCAATTATTGTCATTGTCAAAAACTTAAAGTTTTACTTTTGAAAGAAGTGGCGATAAACATATTTTTTACAATGTACGTCTATTTTTGATAACTGCTCCTCTTTTCTGCAGTATTCATCACTTATCCGTAAATTTAACGACAGTATATTGTGACGTAATAGTTGATACAGTAAAAAAAGATGGATTTTATAGGATGTTTATCATTTGAATGCTAGATAATGTTTGGGCCACGGGGTTCGCATCTCTTTCATCGGTTTTCGCCTCTTTTATTTTACTTCCTCATTTACGAAGAGAAAACTTTCTAATCGAATGGGAAAAGATGGATTATATCGGATATTTATCATTTGAATGCCAGATAATGGTTGACCCAAGAGGTTCGCGTCTTTTTCATCGGTTTTCGCCTCTTATTTTACTTCCTCATTTACGAAGAGAAAGCTTTCTAATCGTCAAAAAATTCAACTTCCAGATAAAGATGCATTTCCATGTTTCAGACCTTCCTGAGCTTGAAACGCATATTTTGGAAACTACGTTTGTCTCTGAATAGAATAATTTTAAAAGACTTTGTGCTAAATTGATTTGGTATGTAGCATTCGTACTAAATTTATAGATTTTAACCAAATTTTGAACAAAATCCATCCACAAAAAGTCATTCTGTCTGATTGTTCGAGTAGTTGTAAAATAACTACGAAACTTAAAAGGCTAGATGAATGGAATGTGGTATATAGGTACAGTACTTTATATTCGTATTGAAATTTTATTCAAATATATCAATGGGTTGACCTCTACATTTTTGAATCCCTTGTGAAACGCCGTGATTTAAAAACATGTTTAAATGAAATTTGGATTACAGTTTTACATTTAAAATATATGAGCTTTTGAACGAAATCCTTCGCAGCTATTACTGTCCATTGGTCCACGTTATCTCATGTATGTAATCGTGGCAACTCAAAAAACACTATGACTGAAATAAATGAAATTTAGTATCTGATCTTGTTAATGAACTTCTAGTTTTCTGTTAAGTTTTAATTTTTATTTGTCGAAAAATTGTGTCAAAATATTCATTCGGTTTTGTTTACCATACGGCGAAGCACAAAATTGTCATACTCTGGATTTACACATGACATTCAAAACCATGTTGCAAAGTCAGAGTTTTTATATGGGGGAAGGGGCGAATGCTTCATTACAAATTATTCAAAATTTTTTCAATTAGATGATTCTCTTTGATTTCATGGTATTCGCGCAAGTTATACCATACAGCAACCGATTCCACACCAGTTTAAAACAAAACTAGTTCAATATTTAAGAAATGAATTTACGATATTTTAACATATAATATATAAAACTGACAAACTGAAGACTGACATTACTAAATATAACTGACAGGACTAAATATGCGGTCACATATGACCGATATTTTGTAATCCGTCTTCATAATTCAATCCCATAAGTAAATTTCAGAATCTACCAAATGAAGTTTGCCTCCATTAATGCATTATAAATTTCCACAAATGAGGAGACGCGGCTCTCAGTAAATTACTAATAATTATATTTGCAAGTTTGAGGGTAATCCCATAAGATGAACAAGCTTAACGCCAGGATTACGCACGGCTTATTATAGTAAGCGCAGGAAATCAGTCAATTTAGGATAATGAAGAAAAAGGAATTATGCAATTTGGGAATATGCTGAGGTAACCTCAAAAGAACAGTCCCAGGGGAGAAACTACAAGGATTTGCTTTAATGGATTGGCATTATAATCGATACGAAAGGATTATCAATCAATCTTTGACTGTCGAGGATTGTCTTCACTTCCTGTATCACGTTTGACGTTTCTCTTTATCGTATAGTGAAGAAAATCGATTATTCTTTTCTCATATAAGAAACACACGAAGAGAAAGTATTGTAATTCTCAAAAAATTCGATTTCGTGATTTTGGTGTATTTTCGAGTGGTAATCTTGTTCGAGTTCGAAAAGCGCATTTTTAAAATGAAATGTTTTTGTCTGTGAAAAATTTTGAACTATATGGGCGAAAAGTCAAATTTGTTAATTGTTTTCAAATTTAGAAAGAGATTCACCTAAGAGTCCATCCAAGGAAACCCATTAAAAAAAACTGTTTGTCTGGCTGTACGAATACTTTTGAAATGGATAACTCAAAAATACAAAAAACTAGGTGGACACATTTGATACAGAAATACAGGCGTACACTATCAGATACAGAAACCCTCCACACTTTTGCGCATGCGCCAAATGGCGTTGATTTTTACAAAATACGGTGAGGTGAAAAACAGAGGAGGATATGTTTAAATTTAACTTAACAATAGTGAACCCCTATTATCACTGGAATTAAGTGGAATTGCAACTGTTATAATTCTCGTAACTGAAATGAAACGGAAGTGCACAATTTCGGCTAATACGGCTTAAGTACAGATCAATTTCGGCTTAAAGTACAGATCAGATCGATAAGTAGGGAGGGAGGAGGGTATTCAATTCAGTGAAGGTCAAGGTCTAAAAAAGAACTCTGAAAATGCGATAGTCTTGCTTGTTAAGTATCGTCCCTTTCCAATTTAATCCTATAGTGATAGTCATGATGATGTCGTGTCCGTGTTACCACGGAAAGGGGGTGCAGTAGCTTCTGAGGGCAGAATTCTGACTTCTAGCTCATATGAAGATGAAACTCACATATTCACTTGCACAACCCCTTTTTTACAGGGGGGGGGGGCACATTCACACATCTCACATATAGAACACAGATGAAGAAATACCATGCGCGAACCGGGATTCGAACCCGGGACGCCCAGATCACAGGAAAGAAGTGATAGTCATGTTTATCTGAACTGAAAAGTATTAATTTTTTTTGCGAAATTCAGTCTAGAAATCGGATGCTATTTGTTGATCTGTATATTTTCCTATATGCGAACTCGATAATACTACCTAGAGGAATAGATTTGTGGTCTTGCAACCAAAATTTTAGATTTATTTTAAAATTTACATAAAAACAATGGCTGAGAAGGAAGACATCCAGATTCATATTCAGTTTTCCTTTGTTATAATACGAATCGTAAGACGTGGTACATTTTGACAATATGCATGATAGACGTGGAAACTTTCTCTCTGGTGAACAGTGCCTTGGTCTTCGAGAGTTTCCAAAACACCTCCCCTTTCTGAGTACTGCTCTTGGAAAATGCAAAGATTTTTAACGAAAACCGAAGATACGGTGTTACATTGTCGCGTCTAAATACTAGGCGTCGCATTATCAGATTTACAAACTTCTTTAAGAGGAAGGATTATGTTTAGACCATTCGAAATCGCATAACAATGCTGGGTCAGTAATACGTGCCAAACACGGTAGATGACGTTGCACATGCGTGAAATTCCGAAATATTTCCTACGAGAATCTGCATTTACGCGTTCCATAGCAGGATTCTATGATTATAACACTTGATGTCACTGCTACCCTGTATTGAACAGATCGTTTCATACAGTCATTCAGATCTCATTCATTATTGATGTCACCAATTCTAAATTTATTTTCAAAATACAATATTCTTGTCAAAATTCTGGAAAGACACCTACATAGTTGACTCAAAATTCGTTAAACACTTTGGAACGATAGTAAAAATCATATATGAAGTGATTTCCTGCATTCCCCATTCAGAAATAGAGCTAGAAAGAGAAACTGAATGTCAAAGATGTGAAAGTCTTCTTTTAATTAAAAAAAATAATGTTAAAGTGTTGATGGCGTAATGGATAGACGTACCGATCAGCGTCATTAGTTATGATTGCACTTTTTTCTTGTGGACAGCTATGAGATCATTGAATCTTGTTATGGAATGTTAAAATGAAAAGTCGTTCGGAAACTCAGCGCACATGCAATGCCATCTATCATGCTTGGGAAGCATTTCCGACACAGTATTACTTTGTATTCCAAGTCGTCTCGATATACCTTATTCCTTCTAAAAGATTGTGAAATGGGTTGCTGAGACGGACTATATATGAAAAAGTCGAAAGGAGAAACTTCTGCTTGTTGGAACATTACTTCTTCCTCTTCTCTGCTTGGGCCTAAAATCTGATACGAACTACAATTTTGACGTCAGGATTAGGTTTAATTTTACCATCTCTGTTGTAGTAAAGTTGAAGTATTTCGTTCATCTATAAGTACATGAATGGACAAATACAAATTTCTCATTTGGATTTCTTTGAATATTATTTTAGATGAAAACATCATTGCTTTTTTTATGCTCTTCCTTTTGAACAATAAGATAGAACTTTTTTTTGTAAGTGATATTAAATATTTCCTTTCTCATATTTTATGGTTAATATAAATAAGAAATTTAACAAGAAGCAAAGCTTTATTTTCGGAACTAAAAGGTTAATTGTCTATTACTGAAGTCTCAGAACTTTCTCAGACGACGATTCTGAATTGTATTTTCCTTGCTTCTGCTTGTTTTATGTCCTTCCTGGTAAGAGCTAGAAGTTTTATGACACAATTTATATTCTCTGAAATTTTATTTCTTTTTTAAATGATGGAACTTATTACAAAAAACGTATAAGCTAAAAGATTGAAATACTTATTATTATTATTTTTCATGCCATGAAATGAATCTTGCTTATAGCTCTGTGCAAATAGATTTCTTACTTTGCCTTTGCAGAGAAAAGTTTTAATTTAAAATTACGAAATATAACAGTTTTTTTTACAAAGAATTTTTTTATGTATATTTTTCTTTCATGCTTATTTTTCCAAAATTGTTTTGTGAAAAAATACTTTAGGATATAAAAAAAAGCATTTTTTAACTTTTTTTTTGTGAAATTCTCTCCTTGAAGTGTATTTCATTTTCATATCTTACATTAAATATGCATTTGCGTTTAATGTTTTGCAACTCTTTTGATTCATCCTCTTTTGACTTTTGAAACAGTCTTGTCATTTCTTTACATCATTTTTTTTTTATTCTTTTATGTAGTCCAATAAGTTTTAATATTTCTTAATTTTATGAAAATTTATGATCTCTTTCGAATAAATAGTCGAAAGAAGAAAGTAACGCCAATAAAAAAAACATCTATTTATACTTTTTATTTATTTATATTGATAATTTAAACGCTGTTTTCCTATTCTCTTTACGTTAGGATTTATTGCATAAGTCTCTGCATTTTTGTAAACGATTATTTATGCCAAATATTTGCCTTGCATGCAAACGATTTTTTACGTCATACAATTTCTAGAAAGAATATTAGTGAATTGACAATATTCCATTTAATTGCCGAATCATTTTTCGCAGTATTGTGTTTATTTTAAATATAAATGAATTTATATTTTAAAAATATTTATTTCCAACATTTACTTTTGTTTAAAATTTAATGGAAATTATATTTGAATACAGGAGTCATTTTATGAATTCGTAAACGATTTAAAAATGGCCATGAATATAATATAGTGAAAACGCAGACGATTAAATAAATACTATTTTTAGCATGATTTTTATTGGCATTTTTTCTATAAATCGCGTATATAAAAATCGTCTGTGAACCGAATTCGATTGCTGTGAAACCAGGCAAAGGCAAGGGAAACGAATCAAAGCTTAAACATTAAAATGCTTCAGTAATTCGAATTGGAAGCTTTATTTTTGTGTGAAAAACTAAATCTTGGATGTCAATATTAGATTTCATTAATATTATATTAAATCGATGTCAATATTAGATTTTATTTATATTATTATTATTATATTAAATCTTGGATGTCTATATAAGATTTTATTTATATTATTATCTTATTGTATTAAATCGATTTTTTTGTTAAATTGTTATTCTTTTTATATTAAGCCTTAGTGGTTATATAAGATTTTATTAATATTATTATATTAAATATAAATTAAAAGAATGTTCTGTGAACGTCAGGCACTTCCTCCTATTGTATTCGTCACTTTTGACATCACTATGAGATATCGCAATATTAATAGCTGCCTTATCACCTTCTGTTTCTTATTTTTACATATCTCTACTAATAATGAAGACGACTGTGTGTATGTGTATGTTGACACTGCATGCCAAATAATTTGCTTTAGTGCTGTCAAACGTGATACACATCAATTTCAGAGGGTAGGGATATGTATCTCTGTGCGATTTTTTGAAATTTTAATTATAAATTAAGCTAAATGTTGGTGTGTTGTTTTCTTCGCGATGACATCCGTAAATATTACTGCACAAGAATGATTTTTGCATTATCTTAAAATCCACCAAATTACGTTTGTCCTGATACCATTTTTCTTTATCAATAATAATATTTTAAATCACAATTAATAATATTTTAAATATATTTTACAACAATACATTTCAATGTTGGAAATTCACCAATGAAGAAATGTTGGAGTGAAACATTTCTTCAGTTTGGTGTTAATGCTAACTTAAAAGATTTTCGTTTTGAGATATTCTAACCCTTTAATGAACCGTATAAGATTTTATATATTTATTTCAATGCATTTTTTTTTTCTTTTAAATTGTGGAATTTATAAAGAATTTTAAGAAGCCTATTTTTATATTGTTGTCCTTTTTCTATTCCATTCTTTCTTTCTATTCTTTTCCTTAAATCAAGCATATTTTTAAAGGGGTTGTTGATCTTTTATCTCCTGTCGTCTGTTTCCGGGTCGGTGTTTCGTCGCATCTGAAGTGGTCCTTGTCCACGATTAGAAGAGTGTTTCCTGCTAAATTTGACGAAAGACAGAACAGAATTTCAAGAGTTTGAAATTTTCTTTTAGCACGCTTCTTCCGGTCTGAAACAGAAAAATGAAATCTATTAAAAGCTATACATCTCTGTTATTGATTATTCTTTGCGATAGTGTACTTTAAAAACAACTAAAAAAGAAGAAAGAAAGGTAACTGAAAAGTAAAAATCTGCTATCGCAAATTTCAAATTATCATGTGAGAATATTATTTTTTTTTTTAAGTCACTTAGTATCAATCAAACAAAAAAGCAACATCATGTTTTCACATGACTCATATGTCGTTACCAACGTTTTCATACCAATATTTAAAAAAACGATGGTTTTTTACCATCTCAAAATCAATCGAGTTCTAAAAATTTTTCGAGACCAGAATTTTTTTTTCGTGGCAAACCAGTTTAAACCTGTTTTAAACAATTATGTAACTATCAGATTACGCATGCGTCAAAATTTAGAAAACAATGTTTTTTTAAATCTCAAAATCGTTCGAGATTTATTTATTTATTTATTTTTGCCAGCTAGTAAAATTGAATATATATATATATATATATGATCCTGTTTTTTATTGGCCAGATAAGAGAATCGGGTACATGGCGGACATTCGCATCAAATTGTAACTTTTTTTTTTTGGAAATAAGTCGCCAAATGTGACAATTTTCTTTAACATTTTCTAATAATCTTAAAAGCGAAAAATTGATGTCTCAAAAGCAGTTAATCGCCAATTTTCTGCGCCTGCATTTTATGGCTTCAAAAACCTCAAACCAAAACATCATGTCCTCACATGATAAAAAAAAATACAAAGATACGGTTTTCTTTAGTCTGTTAGATATAGGATATGTTTATTATAGAGTATTTTAAAAAGTTCTGAAATCCTTCCCGTTCGGTATTTATTCCGAAAAAGAAATTGAATTTTATACTTTGCTTACATACGAATTTTTATTTTTGGAATGTCAATTTTAGGCAAAATATTTGCTAATTGTTTATTTAAAATAGTTGTTCACTCCGAACAGCTATTTTAATCCATATTCTGAAAAACAAATGAAAATAATTAGTATTTTTAGAAATAAAATTTCAGCTTTATGTATTTTCCGTTTATTTCTTTAGGAGAAATAATTAAATTGGCATTGTTCATTAGAGGAAATGTGTAATTAAAAGCATTCCCCAAAGTAAAAATAAAATAAATGTTTCTCATGAATGAAAAATAATGTTGTTTTCCCCTAATCAAGCAGTGTTTATAGTGCATAAAATACATCCCCCCCCTCTCATTTTATCGATATTTCAGGTAATAGGCTGAAAACAAGTATTCTAAATTACAGTGATAAAAATAATGTCAGAACCCTATAACCAATATCAAAAATTTGTATTTTTCATATCTTTATTTTTAATTTATAATTGGATTATCTTCAAAGCTAAGGGATTTGTTATTTTTACATATTTTTGTTGACTTTATAATTAAAAAAAAATTGTGTTTTTGCAGAAAAGAGGATTTTTAGAAAAAAAAATTTCTGCTTTGCTTTTGAAAGTTGGCTATAATTAGTTTGGAGGAATTGATTGATGCTGTTAGCAAATATATATTTATTTTGAACTTGCAAAAATTTTGATTCCTAAATTCTAATCATTTTTTAATTTTTTTTTAAAATTCTCTTCTGTACTAAGAATGATGAAAGAACTTTAAATTTCAAAGAATTTGACTTTCAGATTTTAATTAATATCGACTTACACCTCTTTTTATAAAAAGTGAGATTAAAATATTTTGTTTCTTGTCTGCCATCTGTGTGTACTCGCTATAATTCGAAAATGCAATGACCGAAATGAATGAAATTTGGTATGTTATATCAAAAGGAATAGATATTTTATCACCATATATATTTTATATCATACGCGCGTTTCGTAGCAGCAGTTATTTTGTGAGTAGTTTCGGTGCAGTAATGCAGGACATGCTGCGCGAATCCTTTTAGTACTGAAATTGCAGAAAAATTCACCATATTTATATTTTTTCTCAATATTAGCCTTAACTTTTAATAATAAAATTACTTGCATTTTAAATTAATTAATTAGCGTCGCGTTGCCATTCATTCAATGAAACTTTTACTTCCTTAAAAAGTGTTTCTCATTAACCTGATTGTTATTGGATTAGAACACTGGTGGATTAGCTAGAGCATTGGATAAATCAAGATTCATTTATAAAAGCGTTTTAATAGTAAAACTTGCTGACGTCCTGGCCTAGGGGTAGCGCGTCTTCCCCGTGATATAGACGTTCCAGGTTCGAGTCCTGGTTCGGGCATGGTTGTTCTGTGTTCTATCTGTGAGGTGTGTGAATGTGCCCCACCCCTGTAAAAAGAGGTTGTGCAAGCGAATGTGCTTGTCTCTTCTTCATATGAGCTAGAAGTCAGACTTCTGCCCTCGGGTGCTCAGAGGTCTTTACCCTCAGAAGCTACTGCAGCCCCTTTCCGTGGTAACGCGGACACGACATCATTAATCATTCATACTCATTAATCATTCACATTCATCATCAAAACTAATGTTTACTGAATTAAACATAAGGAGTTAGAAAATTAGACAGGAAATTATACTATGTATTGTTGCGGAAACTGATCCGGGGAGTAAACAGTGAGAAAAACAAGATACGTGGGTAAAAAAAAAACCCAAAACAATGTTTTTTTCCATGAATATTCCAGGAAATACCTATCAGAGGTAATGAAAACACTGTCAGATAGGCCCAAAGAACAGCACTGTAGGCAATAGTAATTAATCAAATCTCTAGCAAAAACAACGCCCAAAAACCAAAACCTCTACTTAATCTGCGATCTGAACTCCAAAGAAAGAATCATTCTTCGTGTAAGCATCACTGCTTATTTAGTCTCCCTATAGGGCATAACGTCAAATGGATTATTCCAGAAGGATATCCATATGTTGGTTTTAATACACATTATTTTATAATTCTTTCATTTTCTGGAACTTTTATTTTTAGTATTAATATTAATTTAATTTGTCGCCACTATCGACGATCATTGAATAGTAATATTCAGTTAGATTATCTGTAAATCTCTCATTCCGATCATGACACCAACATATTACAGATTAATAGCAATATAATAAGTATTTAAAAAAACTGAAAGTAGTCTATTTTTTACATCGCACCAGGTCAGTTACATCGAAATGCATTGATCATGTTTAATCATTCATACTCTCCCCTCCCCTCCCCTCTTCTAAAATCGGCGGATCTAAATTTAATTTTCTAGAAAAATCCTTAATATAAGTTTATAACCCTAGTATATATTGTTACGGAAAATTTCTGAAGATTCCAATATTATCCATTTTGTCGCCAAATTCGTCGCCAATCCAAGTGGTCATTGATTCAGCAGCTAATCATCAGCCAATCGAGCTGTCCTTCAAACTATCTTTCCTACGATAGAATTAGCCATGCAGGGAAACAACATTATAGATTCGTGGCATTATGGTCTTATAGTCGTGTTATTCCCTTATTTCAAAGAGAAATCCGGATTTTATTTATATGCCCTAATCTATAAATTCGTATATTAAGATATGCTAGCACATTTTTGCAATTTGACTAAGGCATTATATGCGATGATTCCATTAAAGTTGATGAAATATTCAGGAAAGACAAACTAAAACACTGTTCAGTTTGAAACTGGTTTATTTTTCGGCATCCAAAAGAAAATAAAATATTGAATTATTATTTTCGTGTTTCAGAACCTTATAACTTTTATTTTTATTTTAGAAAACCCTTTTCCAGTCGAGTTGTCCCTTTTTTCCAATATACTTCCTGCACTTATTTATGTGTCCCTGTTTATAAATGCATTCGTTATTTCAAGACACCACATCGTGCCTGGACTTGCAGCGAAGGATTTTCATATTTGACTGCCTTAAGCCTCAACAATATTTTAGAAGGAAAAGTGTCGAGGTTGGCATTACTCGCGATCCATCATTTGAGCTCGAAAAATCCGTTCTGTTTTCTTTCTTTTTACAACTTTCGAAGCCCGAGCTTACAAGTTAAAAAAAAAAAAAAATCCAGAGAGTCTTTCTTCATTTTTTTCGGCCCATCCCTTCTTTACTTGGAAGATTTGAAGCTTAAAAGTCTTATATCGGGATTAGGAAATGTATTTAAGAAATTATGTTATAGTCTGCAGCATTTTTTTTTCAGAGAATATTATACAGGTTTTTTTTTTTTTTTTGTCTTTCTTTTTCTGCCGTTCTGGGATCAGTTGGTTAAATTTGATACTGGTGCTCTAATTTTTTTTTCTTTAGTGGATTGAGTAACAAAGAAGTGTGAGCTAAAAAAAATAATAAGTGTATTTGAGAATAGAATAAGTTTTTTTTTTTTTTTTTTTTAGTGTTGAGATTATAAAAATGGTTTTGTCTCTTCTTTTTAACTGTGGTCCAAATCCTGATTATTGCTAGAATTAATTAACATTTCAAAAGAGAAAGCATTAAATGTGTGATGGTGAGAAAGATGTGATAATAAAGTGAAATCAGCTCTTTTCAGAATTTCTAATCAGCTAATCGTTTGGTGAATAGAGTGGGCTTGCAGGTAGGTAAGTAATGCTATTTGACGGTATTTTCTTTTTGTTGCTAAAGGCTTTATGAATTTTCGTATATAAATATGACAAAATTAAAATGTGATTGTTTTTATTCGAAAAACAGTTAACTAGTTGAAAGTTTTCGTTAAAAATTTTGTCTTAATCCTCCTTTTCCCTATCCTTTCTTTACGTGAAAATTTGAAGCTTGAAAGGTTTATGTTATGATTGGGAAGTATTTTTAAGGATGTGTGCTATAATCCTTTGGTTTTTTTCACCTGTTTCATAGAATATTAGTTTTCTGTTGATAAACCACTTTTTTAATTTGATATCGTATTCTACTTTTTAATTTCTCGTCTTCGTAGTATAGTAATTATCAAAAGTATAGTGAAGTAAAGTATAGTAATTATCAAAAGTATAGTGAAGTAAAGTATAGTAAGAAAAGTATAGTAATTATCAAAAAAAAGAGAACTCGAGATTTCAACGAATCGCTTTTTTTTAGACCTTCTTAAGTTCGAAAAATACATTTTTGGAAAATGTCTGTCTGTCTGTTTGTGACAAAGACAATTAAAAAAAAACCCTTTCAGTTATACGGTTGAAATTTAGTATACGATTTTTGCACTAAATTTGCTGCTCTCGATAAAACGTTGAATAAAATCTGTTCAAAGGAAGTCTGTATGTCCTGTTGTTCATATATAAGTTAACGCGATAATTATAAAATAAAGAGAGCTGTATAGATAACATTCGGCACACAAATTTAACATCTGCAAAGTTTTGTACCAAATCCAACTACAGGATGACTGTCTGTCGGTCTGTACTTTCAGAAACATGTAAATGCGGTAATTCAAAAACGCAGTGACTTAAATATTTCATATTAGATATGTAATTTTAGAATTACGAGTGCAATTTTGTGTCAAATTTTTGTTTCAATCGGTTGAGAAAAACATGTCTAAAGCATTTAGTCGGTTTTCGGATGCTATTAACGCATGCCTGGGATTAATCGCCAAGGATGACGCAGTAAATTCAATCAAAATGTTAAATTCTCGCCAAAAGTTAGTATTTCGTAACTATTGTACGCCGTTGCCATGCAAGACGTACTCTGGGTTATCACCTTAATTATTGTGTATGCGGGAAAGTTATAAGGAAAACACTCCCGCTGGTTTCATTAATGGATTTGGCAATAAAAATTTTGATCTAAATAAAAGGAGCGTAAGGGACAAAGGAAGGACTAAACTTTAAATTTCATCAAAATTTCATTGTGTTCTTTCTTTTTAACTTGATCCTAAAATGTGAATATTTCTGAACTGAGTTAGTGCCTTCGGGTGAAAAAACATTAAGAATTTTAAGTAGGCTCCGATTAGAAAGAGAAATGATAATAATTTTAAGTGAGTTCTTTCTAGAAAATCTACACAACTGATCTTTCGTGAATGGAATGGAGATGTGGTCAAGGAGAGGAACTGTAGTTATAGTTCCATTATATGGCGTCTTCTTTTTGTAACTAAGTGTATTATAAATTTTCAATATTTTTTTTTCAATATAATTTCGTTATAATTGTATTTGCAATTTCTTTTTTGGAAAAGAACATTTTTTTTTTTAAATTCCTATATTATTGTTGTTTCTATTGACACTTGCCATAGATAAGCCCACTGACTTTAGAAATCAATGATTTTAAGCTAAGGATGCGGCTCTTGTTTTATCAGTAGCGCCATCTAGGGCCAAGAGTACGACTTAGAGACACACATGTCACAACCCTTCTTACGGGGTGGACTTCATTCATGCATTTCATTCACTCATCCACAGATCGTAATTTAGACCTGAATCAAAGAACGTTCACCCCTGATCCAGTACCCCCACTCGTATTACTCTCGACATGGATGACTTTGTGACCACGACAGATTTATATGTACGCCAGTCACCACACACACGAAGAGTCTTTGGCCGGTCGGGTTCGAACTCGCAATTCAAGGGACGCGAACGCTCTACCAATCAGACTATTCCGGCCTCATTCCTATATTATTAAAAGCATGCAATATTGTCTATCTAAGCTTTCAGGAGTGTTGTCTACTTTTCTTATCTGCATACTTCTATAGAATTGTATGCTTAACAATTAGGATGTTGTATGTTTATTTTACAACTATAATGGATGATAACTGGTCACTGAAGGAGGCTAGTATTAATGAAAAAATTGCGCTTAAGATGATAGAAAAGTACACTATAATTACAGAATCCTGAATATTAACTTAAATACTTAGTGCTTAATTAAAGAAAATACTTTGTTTAGATATAAACAGAGAACTAATTCTTATTCATTTTCCCTGTTAGCATTCTAGTAAATGTTATGTCGGTGCAATTAATCCCATCCATACAATACATTTTAGCCTTCAAGGCATCACATGTAAATATGGACATAGACTAATTTCACCAAACCGGCGGAATAATTCCAATCTGAGTAAAACATAAGCTACAAGTATACTGACAGACAGTATTAACAACCCATATAATCTCCATTCAACAAGACATGCTGGAGGCTCCATCAGTCTTTGGACAGTCAAGTCACGATTTTGAGCTAATTCCATTAAAGTATTGAAAGGGTGGACAAATAGTAGGAACCATTTAAGATGTCACTGTTCATTCAAGTTCTAGAGTTTTGGCCCGGATAGACAGGTCCGCATTCACTGGGATCATGTTGTTCCGGACTAATTTGAAACGCCTTAATTGTGAAATTGCGTATAATTGACTTGCACATTTTGCCAAAAATTAGAATATTAAATTTGGATGAAAAACGAAGCGTTGTATATTAACTTTCCTATATATCTTCCAAATAATCAAGAATAATTAGAACTGGAGTTCGTTATTGAGAGAATGGCTTTGTTGATTAATGTTGTTTCAAAAACAAATTCCAGAAAATATATTTAATTTACTTTTTCCACATTTAGTCATAAACAAAAATTTATATCGCTCTCTTTTGTATTGCTTCCTTTTTAAAATTTTCAACTAGTAAAATATGCTTATCATTAATATGGAATTAAGATATCTAAACATGAGTCTTGCATACAGCATAATAGGTTCTATATGCCAACTCCCTTATCTATTAGTGTACAGTCGAGCGTGTTTTTCTATGAGCATGTAAAATATGCTTAACATTAATATGGCATTAGACATTTAAATATAAGTCTTGCACAGAGCATACTTGCATCAATATGCTAACTCCTTTATTTATTATTGAACAGTCGAACTTGTTTTTCTCTAAGCGTATAAAATATGCTTAGACATGTAAATATGAGCCTTGCACCGAGCATACTTGCATCAATATACTAATTCCTTTATTTATTATTGAACTGTCAAACTTGTTTTTCCCTAAGCATATAAATATGAGCCTTGAGTAGAGCATACTTGCATCAATATGCTAACTCCTTTATTTATTATTGAACAGTCAAACTTGTTTTTCCCTAAGCATATAAATATGAGCCTTGAGTAGAGCATACTTGCATCAATATGCTAACTCCTTTATTTATTATTGAACTGTCAAACATATTTTTCCTTAAGCATGTAAAATATGCTTAAACATTTAAATATGAGCCTTGCACAAAGCATACTTGCATCAATATTCCAACTCCCTCATTTATTATTTTACTATCAACAACTGTTGCATAATGAACTGGCAAGGTGGTGTTTTGGTGACATGGTGGCATGTTGATTATTAAAAGCAGATTTCTCCCTTAATGCCATATGACATTACCGGGACGGAAAGGGTTCAGTATGTACAAGCAATTTTTGTGTTTTAAATTAATTTCTGCTTTGATTTAATTACGTATACGTCAAAAATTTTGTTATTTCATAAAGCAGGATGATCAGCCAATTGGGAACTCGGGAATCGTCAGGCAATTCAGGGAGGGAAAAATCAGGGAAATATATTATAAGACTTGCTTTTTTTTTTTTATAAACGCAGTAATTTTTATCGAACATGATAGTGTGGTGATATTTTTTCATAAGTAGAATAAAATATCGTTAGCAAATATTGAAAATTAAACTTTTACTGATAGCCTAAAGCAAGCTATGGAAGAGAAAGATTAACCATCATATCGAATTTATTACATATATGTATGTATAAATATGTAATATTTTGGCCAAAAATTTTTGTTTGCGTTTTTTCAAAGCGAAAACATCGACATATTTAGCGAAAATGGTTTTGCATACTGTGTAAAAAAGCACACTAACTAAAGCCCATTTCTTAGTATTGTTCAGATTTCAGGCTTTAATGGGTCTCTTTTATTTAAAAACATATATATGAAACTATTCTCCCCTCCCCTTTCTTCCTTCGAACGCCAAATCAATCATACCACCCGTTACCAGATCGAAAGTATGAATTTTGGGTATTAATATACAAAACTGGTTGTAAAATATTTACCCATTATTATAATTCCAAAACACTTTATTTTAATTAAATAAGTATTTTACAATAATTTTTTTTCCTCTTCTCGGAGTTCTTTTTGTTGAATTATGAAGTACCGGACATTATTACTATTTATGACAATTTTTTTCTTTGTTAATTTTTAAACATTATGGGAGCGAATTACTAAATTATTCATATGAATGGATGCTATGGACGACATGAACATAAAATGACGTTATTGGTAATATTTTTTTTTAACATTTATTTTTTATTTTGCTTTCGTTTAAAATTCCCATACATTCACCAAAATGCTCTATAATTTTAAAATAATATTAAACATGAGAAATTAATTTTTTGATAGGTGAGTTTTGTAATTTTTTTCGGATTTATTTTTTTAAAGAGAAGAGCAGCATTTTTCTTATACAGTTTGAGGTAAATGAAATTGTTTCCCTCATAAATTTACAAAATTCATTCATACCATCTTTTTTTGAAATTTATACCTTTAAAACATTTTTCTTTTTATGCAATAAAGAAAAAAAAAAATGCCGAAGACCACTTCTTAATTTTAAAGGTTAAGCATTGAACCAACGATGTGAGCAGTTTTATTATTATTATTTATAGTTGCTGAGCTAAAAGACAATGCAATTTTCATTTAATTGAAGAATTTTTCTTATTTTGATGCAGAGATTGCATTTTGTATTGGTAAATGAATTTTTTTCTATTAGTAAAATGATTTTTAATTTCTTGGTGTGTTGGTAAACAGTATGGATAGGGAAAACCCCACTGGAAGGAAACAAATAATTAAATTCTTAAACTCCCCAACATTGTGCATCAATTTTTATGCTTTTTTTATGTGAATAAATTTTACAAGCAGTTCTGAGATATGACTGGTTGACTAAAAGTCGGTCTAGAGGGGCAAGTACCTTCTATTTTTAGTTAACATTTTTGCAAAAAAAAAAAGTTAGTGTTTTACAGAATTGAAGCTTATTTGAAAAGATTGAAAACGATTTTTTTTTTTCCTGAGAACTTAATTTTATTTTACATTGATTTTAGTTAAAAGAGTAGAACAAATTTTCAAATAAAGTTAAGAACATATTGTGCTACTAAATTAAAGAGAATAAAATAAAGCAACATCGTCTGAAGATACTAGGAGCATCCAAAAAATGTCAGGGAAATTCAAGCAGCAGAAATGCTGGCCATCCTAAATAGTCGGATGCATCATTGTTTGCGAAGAATTTAAAGAAATAATTTAGTTGATTAAGTATTGATTTCAGTATCTTGGATGTACGATTACAGAATTTAAAATGATGGTCGGCTCTCTGCTAACATTATCAAGCTGACTAGCGAATGAATTCCCATTTCATACATCAACTGAATGCCATTCCCTTAATTATAAAACTTCTCTTTTATTCTGTAGAAATCCCTCCTCCCTCCTTTTTTTTCGCCATTTCCCCGCAGCTATTAAGCAATTTCCCATCATTCACACGGACTGCCATCTCCTTTTAATCTGCGCCCTGAAAGAAAGCCAAGGGAGAATAACTGAGGATTCAGGGTCGGTCCATAAAGCAAACAAAAAATCGGCTTATATCTTTCCCAGAGCGCGCGCCTCTATTATTAGCAGACGAAGTTATAACGTCACCTGCATTTTGCCTCCCCTGGATGATACTTGAAGGGTAAGTAAGCTCTGCTGCCTTGGGAAATATTTTGACGGATTTCGGCAACTTGGTGTATGTGCCGACAGATTCGCTACTACCCCCCGATGTTGGGAACTCGGATTTGGGAGAATTTGTGGTAAGATGAAATGTTTCTGGAAACTTAGTTAGAGCAAATAGTTCGGTACGTTAAGACTGACGGATGGGAACGTTAAGTCGCTTTAATTAATTTCGAGTGATGCATGCCTCATAAATAAGGGTTGTGGGTTTTAGAAATGCGTCAAAAGAACATGTGTTTAGGTACATGATTTTTCAGAGTTTTGGTGATTTTTCTGATGTATGGTATTCTAAATCATGTTGATCTATTCTGATGAAAATTCGATCTTGTCTCTTTTCTTCTGTCCAGTTATTGCGTGCTATTACAATCGCGAATGAACTTTAGGAGTAATTTTGAGATATAGCTGCCTGTTTGTTAAAAATTATTAAAAAAAAAGGAATAAATTTGGTGCTGCATTGTTATAAAATTAATTATTCCATTCTATGTTGTTTGCTGTGCGACGGATTGAAATTCGTAAAATTTTTCAATTTTCGGCAGTGAATTTCAGAAACTGTCGAACAAGTTTGAAAGTTTAAGAAACTCTTCGGTGACAAGTATGGAATGTTGAATCTGAAATCCATAGAACAGTATTTGGCACCTGATTTGTGAAACTTTTCATAAAGAAGCTTGAAATATTTAAAGTGAAATCCATGGAATATTTATTATTCAGGGGCTTGTGAAATTTTTAACAAACAAATTTGGAATAATTAGACATCTATTGCTAACCTGAAATCCACAAAATAATTGCTGGCTCTTACTTTTATAATTGCAGCGAATTTATTGCACAGAAATCATGTAAGTGTGTTTTTCTGCAGTGAATTAGGAATAAATTGTTTTATGGATACATACCACAATGTTAAAAATAAATGATTATTAAGGAGGAGGGGTCGATGTTATTTTTTCACTCAGTATCGAAACCAGTGGAAGGGACTTATTAGGATAGCATCCTTTCCTGAACAGAATGGCTGTTGGGCAGAATAATTTATCACAAAATATTGTTTCTCGACTGCATAATTCGACTGTTTCTATTGTTTTTCGACTGCATAGCTGCTACATATATAACAGTTTAGCCTTTTTACAGGAAAACAAAAGCGAATTCTTCTTTATCTATCAAGTTAGAATTTCTTTTAATGGAACTTGAGAATAATTAATATATCTTAAATTTCAGAGTTGCTATTGTTTAGAAAATATTATGTTTTATATCCTAAAGTTATATATGTTTTTTATATAAAATAAATGGCAATGAAAGAGTTTTGGATTCTATAATTGTCTGTCTTGCGAAATAGAACATCAGATGTTAATGTTGCAAATTCATTTTTATTAGTTGTAAGCTATCGATATTTTAATTTAATGCGAGTGAACACGCAATAGATTTTTGATGAAAAGTGGCACTTCAGTAAAGTGACTAGTTAATGAGATTTGATTGTATTTGCAAATTTCGTAACATTGTGAAAGCTGTCAAATTCATGGCAAAAACATTTACCTCTTAGCAATCGGTTATATCCTTGCAAAAACAGGTGTTTTTTCGGTGATCATTTTAACGGCATTGTTAAAATGTACAAACGGTATTAAAATGTACAAACATAAGGCACACAATTTATTATAACAAAATAATCTTGGCTGTTTTTTATGAAATGATACAGGCAAATTAAAATATATTCTAGTTTAATTACAATATAATTTTATAAAATTTTTTAACAATTAAATTAATTTTATTTTAATAACTTTCCGCATTCATTTAATATTTCTCTTTCTAATGGTAGATAGCAAAACACTCATCCAGATGTGGTGTTTTTAATTTAATGTGAATATCATGTATAAAATCTGGTGGTAAGATGAAAATGGCACTGCTAGATGTCGCCGCTAGATAACGACTAGTGACCAGTGGAAGTTTAAAAAAGTTTACGTGATTTTTCATTATGCTATTCTTTGGATGATTTTGGAGTCGAAAGATCAGGAGATCTTCGCCATTTCCATAAAATGAAACGAAGAAATTGCGACTGATGGAATGAATGAACTATAGGCTAGATCATTTGAGCAATAATTTAATTTTTAGATATTTGAATTATTTTTTCAAATGTTTAATGTTTGTATAAAACATATGGCGATGCTTTGGATCTATCTATTTCTTTCAAAATACTTCGTTACGAAATTAAGTGAAATCATTATAAGTCTTTCATCTTATATCTCACTATGATATCTGACCCGCCCTTTTTACAATACGTAACATTCAGATTAATAATCCGAATGTTTAAAGCCTTCTGAACCGAGTTTACGGCCTTATCCATGTATATGATTAGTTTTTTGTTCTGTCTATAGTTAATTATAGTCATTAAACTATTAGGTGCTTGCATATATTTTAATCAGCGACATCTATTGGTAAACATGCGAAATATCTACCTAAACGATAATGGTTTTGGGTTTAACCAATTTACTATTACTTTATTGTTATCATTTTGACAGTTTCCCATTTAGTATTATTGAGTTATTCAGTGTATCAAGTCCCTAATCATGGAAGGTTCAAATTCCATTTTCGACATTCAATCCTTTTTTTGTTTGATTTGAAGAAACCTGCTGCTGAAGCCCATCAGATATTTTTAGAAACTTATGGTGATATTGCTAAGTCATATCTTATTTGTCAGTTTTGGTTTCAACGATTTAAAAGTGGTTATTTCAATGTCAATGACGAAGAACGGCGTGGAAGACGGGAAAAAAGAAATTCGAAAACAATCAATTGCTAGACTTATTGGACGAAAATGGAAAAAAGTTGTAGAAAATAATGGAAAATATTTTGATTGATATATATTGTACCAATTTTTTTCAATAAATGCCTTTTTAAAGTGAAAAAAATGATCAAAATACATGCAAGCACCTACTATCTAACGGACAATTATAAAATTTTATGAAGCATACTTTGTAAACATTCAACAAATTGCTGACGTACTGTTTTTCTTTGTCTCCAAGGATGAATTGAGCCTTTTTCATTTGTTTTGCTGAGAGATATTTTGAAGGTAATTGTTAACTCGTTGCACTGGCTAAAGATTCACAGGTGCGCTTGCCAAAACAGTCCTCAGTAATTCGCAGTGAAACCCCACAAAGTATCCGATATCCTATAGAAATTGGAAAAGGATCTATATTATATAAATGAATTACCAAAGATTGTGCTTTCGCTAACAGTGTCAGTCGATATTGTTTCCTGTTGACCCAACATATCATTTGCGATTTTATTGCCAGGTGGTTAATTGCAGTTAGGGGCTTTAGGAAATCATTAGAAGTAGAAAAGTAGAAGTTGTTTTGCTTCTTATTTCAGTGTTTTTTTAAATTATGATAGTGAAAATCGTATAACGAATCGGCTGAATACATACTGTGATATTTGTAACTATTACATGAAATAATCTTTAATATTAAAAAATTATTTATTGATGACAGATGAAAATAAAGTACATTTGTAATTTTTTTCATACCCATATTCATGTTTTTTCCCTAAAAAATTACATTTATTATTTATTTGTTCATTTTGAGCATTAGGAATCACGAAAAGAAAAGCCCTTTTAAAGTACGTAACTATATTAAAAAGTAAAATTTTTTGCGAAAATATGAAAAAAAAATTATATAATGCTCTTTATGTTTAAACAGTTTTCTTTATAAAACCGTTTGAATTTTAAATCGAAGTCTATTTTTGGAAAATTAAACTTATTTTTATATTTGCATTTGTATAATGGTAATGTTATTATATTGACCTATAATGCTATTTTCTCAAATAGAGAATTGGTAGAATTTTTTCTACAATAAAACCTCATAAATTAAACACTAATGCGTATTTTTTGCTCAAATGTGATATAGTAATTTCTGAGCATGTTCAAGAGTTCTTGAACTAGAATATTCTAGTTATATAAATATTCTATAGTTATTTTAACATTGCGAAAAAATTGAAAATTTCATGTTATTTATCAGTCGAACCGCAATATTTAATGATTGGATAGAAATACACCTTATTTTTTTAGTTAATCATACAGGAAACATATTCCTTAAGCCATCCGCAAAATTTTTATGCATATCATTTTCTAAATTTCTGAACTAAAAGAATGTTGCTTTATATCCCATTATAGCTATAAAAAAAGCCCTTTTTTTACCAATTTTTTAAAAAATTATTTCTGACATTTAACTTGTATATTTTGTTTCGCACATGTTTTTTCAGTCTTTTTTTTATGCAAGAATTCAAAAATAAGGCTATTTTAGAGCCTTTTTTTTAAAAAAAATTCATCCCCACCTTAATATGCCTTTAATTTATTGTACCTTTGTATGATGGTCGCAATTCCCCATGTCTGCAATATGTAGCGATTATGCAATTCTAGTTACTGTTGTCATAATATAATTACTTACTACTTTTGAAAAAATTAGGCAATTATCGTGATGATTTTCTATTAAATGTCATTCTGTTTTTATTAATTCATCTTTCGATTGATAAATATGATTAGTTTAATGGAAAAAAATTAACAAAATTTAATATTTTTGTACGGAATTATTAAATCGTTTTCAAAATTAGTATAAATAATGAATTACAGAGTCGAATGTAGCAACTGACTTTCAAGATCACACACTATGAATGAATTTAATCCAATTTGTTTTTCTTTTTGAAATAAATTCAAAAGAAAATTTCAATTTTTCTTGTAAGACAAGCAAGTAGAAAAACAAAGTAATTCGAATCACTTTTATTAAGCACATTTACAGAACTCGTTATAGAAACACAGTTGCAGTTAAATGAAGTAATTTACATAGAATTAAATATAATATGATCCTTATATAAAAAGTTGCTAATTTGATTTTTTTTTCTCAAATTCTGTGTATTAGGTTTTATTTTGGTTTTAATTTTTTTTTAGCATAAACACTTAAAATATGTTTGAAATTTGGAAGCGTTGACTGTAAACTTTCGACTTCAAAACATTTGATTATGAGAGTAGTTTGTATGTGGTATGTTTTACATTTATGATATGCTGTTGTGACTGATATTTAACATGGCATTTGTTGCAAATTGTTATGAATTGGCAACATGGAACTAACATTGCATGTCATATCATTGTGCTACATATTGGAAATGTTACCGGCATGTTCCTGTTATGTAGAGTTCTTTTTCTAAATGAATGGAAGCAGTGTAGAACTTTCGGTCGGCAACCAACGTGTGAAACTAATTTTAGGCCTTATGATGGATCCATTTCTTTTTTGCCTACACCTGGAACCGACCCAGGTTTTCATTCAGAAGTACCTTCTCTTCGGAATAACCTTAGATGTATCGATATTATTATTTGGAATCTTTAGCTTTTTTTAATTTTCTTGTATACGAAATGTAGAAAAAATGTTATGAATGTCAAAATATTCGAAATCGATATTCTGACGAATCTCCACGTTTCAGACTTCTGTGAATCCTACATTTTTTTTTTTCTTTTTTGCATTAGGTCTGTCTGGCTTTAAACATGATAACTCAAAAGCACTTTAAGCTAATATATGAAATATACAGCTGATATATGAAATATACAACTAAATTTCTGATTTCTGTCATTGAACGAAATCCATTTACAGGAATTCTGTTTGAATGGCTGTTCGAGTACAAGTGTATTCTGTAATTAGAAAATGCCATAAAGGTCGATAAAATTTGAAATACTAGTTTAAGAACCAAAATGTAGATACTTAAATAATTTTAAACCAAATTCGTTAAATGATTGGCATCTGTCGGTTTGTACTTGGCGTATACATATAAATAAATAAATAAAAATAATAATTGACTCACGCCAATTATCTGTATTTCGTAATTATCATTCACCAATGCCATGTACGGAATTTGTAGAATATGTCCATAATTTTATGCGGAGGAAGAGGCAAGTCCATAATTTTATTTCTCGGATGTTCTCCATGATCTTTATTGGAGAGCATGCGAGAAAGTTTCCAGGAGATCACTCCCACCTGTTTTAAAGACTTATTAATTCTAAACAATCTATTGCTAGCGAGATCAATTCTTAAGAACCAAGTTTTTTTATGTTGGGGGAAGGAGAATAAAGCTTTCTTTTAAGGTCTTTGTATGTGAGAAGACTATTTTCTCAAACTTCCCTGTGTGGAAAGGAAGGATAACACCTTTATGATGGAATGTATGGGAAAGTTTTTAACGGACCATTTCCCAGAATTTCCCCTGGGAGAAAAAGGATAATACCTTTATGACGCAATATGTGAGAAAGTTTTGAGAAGACCATTTCCCAGAACTTCTCTTTGGAGAAAGGAAAGGTAACACCTTTATGATGGAATATGTGAGAAAGTATTTACTAGACCATTTCCCAAAACTTCTCCTTGAAAAAAAAAGGATAATACTTTAATTAGGGAATATGTGAGAAAGTTCTGAGAAGACCATTTCCCAGAACTTCCCTTTGGGGAAAAAAGGATAAACCTTTATGATGGGATATGTGAGAAAGTTTTGAGAAGACCATTTCCCAGAACTTCCCTTTGGGGAAAAAAGGATAAACCTTTATGATGGGATATGTGAGAAAGTTTTGAGAAGACCATTTCCCAGAACTTCCCTTTGGGGAAAAAAGGATAAACCTTTATGATGGGATATGTGAGAAAGTTTTGAGAAGACCATTTCCCAGAACTTCCCTTTGGGGAAAAAAGGATAAACCTTTATGATGGGATATGTGAGAAAGTTTTGAGAAGACCATTTCCCAGAACTTCCCTTTGGGGAAAAAAGGATAAACCTTTATGATGGGATATGTGAGAAAGTTTTGAGAAGACCATTTCCCAGAACTGCCCTTTGGGGAAAAAAGGATAAACCTTTATGATGGGATATGTGAGAAAGTTTTGAGAAGACCATTTCCCAGAACTTCCCTTTGGGGAAAAAAGGATAAACCTTTATGATGGGATATGTGAGAAAGTTTTGAGAAGACCATTTCCCAGAACTTCCCTTTGGGGAAAAAAGGATAAACCTTTATGATGGGATATGTGAGAAAGTTTTGAGAAGACCATTTCCCAGAACTTCCCTTTGGGGAAAAAAGGATAAACCTTTATGATGGGATATGTGAGAAAGTTTTGAGAAGACCATTTCCCAGAACTTCCCTTTGGGGAAAAAAGGATAAACCTTTATGATGGGATATGTGAGAAAGTTTTGAGAAGACCATTTCCCAGAACTTCCCTTTGGGGAAAAAAGGATAAACCTTTATGATGGGATATGTGAGAAAGTTTTGAGAAGACCATTTCCCAGAACTTCCCTTTGGGGAAAAAAGGATAAACCTTTATGATGGGATATGTGAGAAAGTTTTGAGAAGACCATTTCCCAGAACTTCCCTTTGGGGAAAAAAGGATAAACCTTTATGATGGGATATGTGAGAAAGTTTTGAGAAGACCATTTCCCAGAACTTCCCTTTGGGGAAAAAAGGATAAACCTTTATGATGGGATATGTGAGAAAGTTTTGAGAAGACCATTTCCCAGAACTTCCCTTTGGGGAAAAAAGGATAAACCTTTATGATGGGATATGTGAGAAAGTTTTGAGAAGACCATTTCCCAGAACTTCCCTTTGGGGAAAAAAGGATAAACCTTTATGATGGGATATGTGAGAAAGTTTTGAGAAGACCATTTCCCAGAACTTCCCTTTGGGGAAAAAAGGATAAACCTTTATGATGGGATATGTGAGAAAGTTTTGAGAAGACCATTTCCCAGAACTTCCCTTTGGGGAAAAAAGGATAAACCTTTATGATGGGATATGTGAGAAAGTTTTGAGAAGACCATTTCCCAGAACTTCCCTTTGGGGAAAAAAGGATAAACCTTTATGATGGGATATGTGAGAAAGTTTTGAGAAGACCATTTCCCAGAACTTCCCTTTGGGGAAAAAAGGATAAACCTTTATGATGGGATATGTGAGAAAGTTTTGAGAAGACCATTTCCCAGAACTTCCCTTTGGGGAAAAAAGGATAAACCTTTATGATGGGATATGTGAGAAAGTTTTGAGAAGACCATTTCCCAGAACTTCCCTTTGGGGAAAAAAGGATAAACCTTTATGATGGGATATGTGAGAAAGTTTTGAGAAGACCATTTCCCAGAACTTCCCTTTGGGGAAAAAAGGATAAACCTTTATGATGGGATATGTGAGAAAGTTTTGAGAAGACCATTTCCCAGAACTTCCCTTTGGGGAAAAAAGGATAAACCTTTATGATGGGATATGTGAGAAAGTTTTGAGAAGACCATTTCCCAGAACTTCCCTTTGGGGAAAAAAGGATAAACCTTTATGATGGGATATGTGAGAAAGCTTTGAGAAGACCACTTTCCAAAACTACAATTGAGAAGAAAAAAGGTAATGCCTTTATGATGGGATATGTAAGAAAGCTTTGAGAAAACCACTTCCCAATACTTTCCTTGGAGGAAAAAATGATAATACTTTTATGATGGAATATGTGAGAACGTTTTGAGACCATTTTCTAAAACTTCTCTTTGTGATAAAAGGATAACACCTTTATTAGAGAATATGTGAGAAAATTTGGGAAGTTTTAGAAAACTTCTCTCGAGGGCAAAAGGATAACACATTTATTACGGAATATGTGAGAAAGTTTTAGGCAGGTCACTTCCTCTGATTTGAATTGAATGAAATATAGTGTTAAAGTTTCTGCTAATTTTATTTACGCTGTGGGAAAAATTTTCCTCGCCATTGTATTAGGGCGCATTTTATCATAACATAAACGAATTTCTGCACGCATTAAAAGGATATTTCCTTGATACAACGTCATAACTAAATCGGCTTTCTTGCTTCACAACGCTATCTGCCCTTTTCCGGACACCCAATAAACAACATATGAGAAAAATATCCCGCCGGAAACCTCCGCGCTTTCATGGCTGTCCCCCCAGCGTGCGTCGATAAAACAAAGTAGACATTCCCTGCTCGGAACGACTTGGAGAAATCTATTATCGTAAAGGAGTCCATTACACTTGAGCGCGATAAGAACGTGGGCCTATCTTAAATCGGCGATGGGGATCGCTCTCTGTCTTCCTAAATTATTCGTTTTCTCGCGACTTTTCCCTACCCTGGTAATGGGTCTTGTTCGGCCCCTTTTCTCGGTAATGAATGGGATCTGGCCGGATTTTACGCTGCGTTAATCCAGAGTTTTGCTTTTATTTCTGTATCTTTTGGAAAGTTGCGATTTTTGGCTAATTGGGGCTGTGTCTTGATACGTGACTTGCTATGGTAAGACTGATGAAAGTGAATTCTTGTTTGAATTTCCGAACTGCTGTGGAATATTTGAAGGGAATCCTTGGATTCTTTAGATGCTGAAAGTTTAAAGTTTGTGTAATACTTCGAATAGTTATTTAGTTCCATGTCTGTTATTTAGAAACGAGATTTATGTTGTTACTTTTAGTACTACAAGCCATACAGAATTTACATAGTTGCTGATATGGATAAGCGCATGATGTTTTCCTTTTTACCACCATTATAAAGAGTCATATACTAATCGTCACATACCTCAATCTCTCAACTTAATTAAGTTTTATAGGAGGGAGGTTTAGGTAAAAGAATGCAAGGAAACAGCCGAATAGGTACCCCCAAAACGTTCTCGCTTACTGACTAATAAAGATATTATCCTCCTTGCAATTCTTCCGTAAAATTATGGATAGACAAAACCGTGAACGCCTTGAGTACTCAGATTTTTATTTTCAAAGAGACGCACATAAGATATGTTAACTCCATAATGTGATAAAGAAATTTTTTATTTTTAACCGCATGTTATTGGCGAACAACTGTTACGAAAGTGCCTATGTGGCAATTATTCTCTGAAATGCGGTTAATAACCTAGTACCAAAAAAAAATCGAGTATGCATTTTGGGGTGTGTGTTTTTGTAGACCGATTGAAACCTAAACTTGACATAGAAAAAAAAAATTGTAGACAAAAGATCAGATACCAAATTTTATTTACATAAATCATTGCGTTTTTGAGATATGACATTTACATTTTCATTCTTCATTGGTACTAGGTTATTAACCGCATGTCAGAGAATAATCGCCATATATCTACATTCATATATATTGCATTTATTCTCTGAAATGCGGTTAATAATCTAGTACCAAAAAAAATCGAGTATGCATTCTGGATTTTTTTGTAGATCGATTGAAACCAAAACTTGACATCAAAAAAAAAAAAAAAAAAAAAAAAAAAGAATTGTAGTCAAAAGATCAGATACCAAATTGCATTTACATAAATCATTGCGTTTTTGAGATATGACATTTACATTTTCATTCTTCATTGGTACTAGGTTATTAAGCGCATGTCAGAGAATAATCGTCATATACATACATTCATATATATTGGACTTATTCTCTGGCATGCGGTTAATAACCTAGTACCAAAAAAATCGAGTATGCATTTTGGATTTTTTTGTAGATCGATTGAAACCAAAACTTGACATAGAAAAAAAATTGTTGTCAAAAGATCAGATACCAAATTTCATTTACATAAATCATTGCGTTTTTGAGATATGACATTTTCATTCTTCATTGGTACTAGGTTATTTACCGCATGTCAGAGAATAATCGCCATATACATACATTCATTCATATATATTGCATTTATTAAAAAATACACTTAACCGGCATATTCGAAGGCCACCTCTTATACAGATATGGCTTAAAATTTGATTTGCATCTACATTTTGATTGATAAATCAGTGTCTAAAATTTCTCTATTTTTATCTTTAGCTTTTGTAGTTGTTGTTTTCACTCGTACTCAGACAGCCGACTGACAGGCTTTCTCAGAATGGATTTCATCCATAATTTAATTGAATCAAATTTCATTCATCTAGCTCAAAGTTTTTTGAGTTTAATTTTTTCACAGACAGACATAATTCTAAAGATATGTGTTTCGGACAGAGAAAGAGACATAAAACGACGTAGACATTTGCTCATTTTGGGGGGGGGTGGGGGGGTTCTAATGCTTTTTGTTTGTAATTCATATACAAGAAATTTAAAAAAAAAATCTTTGAAAATTTAGGCAAAGCTTCGAACACCCTAAAAGCGCTTTTTTTGTAATTGTATTTGTTTGTCTTTGAACTCGATAACTAAAAAACGCTTTTAGCTAGACTGATGAAATTTAGTCTGCAGTCTTTACTACAAATTTCGAACGAAATCGATCGGAGGAAATTTGTCCGGCTATCCGAATACAAGTTAACACGAAAATTCCAAAACACTAGGAGCTATATTTATAATATTTGGTTCACAGTTTTAGTATCTAAAGACTAGATCTTTATTAAGTTTTGAACCACATTTGCCAAAAAGTGTACCGTCTTTCAATTCACACTTTCACATGCATTTAAACTTAATGTCTGAAATACATGAAAACTGATATGTGATTTAGTGTTCAATTGAAGCTGACTTCATATTTTTGTTTCAATTGGTCAGAAATGAAGCGTTCAAAATACAAGTTTTTTTGGTACTTTTATATGAAAAGTATTTCATAAATAATAACGGCAACAAACACTTCAATGAATTTTGAAAGAGCTGTGGATAAATAAAGACAGAAATATATGTCAATTGTTAAATTAAAAATTGACATTTCTAATTAAGCTTAGTTTCCTGACAATGATAATCTGAATCATAGCTAAAGTATGAGTATTTGATTTAAAAAAATTGTCAGTACTATTTTACATAGATTATCGCCAATATGCATGACTTCAAAACATCTGAAGTCACAGCATGTCTTCTTTTCTTGACATACCGTGCGAACAAAGGGATAAATATCACTTCCTGTAACGCCACGTCAGTAAAAATAGACACTTGAGTCACAAGAAACACAACAAATGAGAAAGAGTTAACTTGCCAACCCAATGACTTAAGCGCAGTTTGGGTAACAAAAGAAACAACTAAACATTGACAATTAAGAAACGAGCCTCTAATTTCATCTCTTGGCGCGAAGCGCAACAAAACCCTCAGATTGGCGCGATGCCCGACAACAAACAGTTTTCGGTACTTCCAGACTTTTCATTCTTTCAGATCTGAGGATGTTTAGGTGGGAAGATATCTATATCAGCAGGGATTTATCCACACTAAATGAAAACATAATGTAACGCCACTTGATGCCGTTGTGTTTCGAATCGTCGCGAAGCTTTATAAGTTGTTTTGATGGATATGGAGTTTGGAGTATTTTATATATACAGGGTGTTTATAAAGTCCCGGACCCATTTTGATGTTTAATAACTCATAAAATAATAAAGATAGATTTAAATTAATAACAGAAATGGTTAAATAGACTCAAAAAGTTTCATGACCCTTGTCAATGAACTTCCACGTGTGCCCCCTTCGTCGCACGGAGAATATCAAGTCGATAGTCAATTTCACGCCAGGTAGCGACAAGCATGTCGGCATCCACAGAGCCATTTGAGCACTTTATGGCGATTAACAATGCCAGAAACATGAAAGGATGCTTCATCGGAGAACATTATGCTCTTCAGAAAATCAGCAGCATCTTCTATCCTCCTTAGCATATCTGTTGCAAAGGCCATCCTCCTAGGTCTATCGTTCGGTTCCAAAACTTGAACAATTTGAACTTTGTATGCATGCAGTCTTAATTTTTTCTTAATAACCTTGTACACCGTCGAAATTGGCATATCCAATTCTGTTGCCGCTGATCTCACAGATATTATAGGATTGTGTAAAAATGTCTCTCTGACACGCTCAACATCAAAATCACTTGTGCAAGGACGTCTGGAACGTTTCTTATCTTCGATACTTCCAATTTCTAGAAAATTCTTTTTCCACCGCAAGATGCTGTTTTTGGATGGAGGATCTTTTTGGTAAATTCTTCTGAAATTTCTCTGTGCTTGCACTATCGATTTCATTTCTATGAACCACCATAAAATCTGTGCCTTCTCTTGCGGTGTATGCATTCTCCTTAATATCCGCTCGAATAAAACATCACATACAAAAGTACTACATAGAACAAACACATCAAAAGTAAACATAACATTGCAATAGTTGACAAAAACAAAAGAGAGAAAAATGCAATTAATAATCAGACAATATTTAGAAAAGTACAGATATTTAGACTGGAAAATGAAATTATCTGAAATTAACAACAAGCGCAGACGATATTTACAAAAGTAAAAATATTCAAACCTGAAAAGGAAAATATATGAGTTATTCCATCAATAAATGCCATAAGTTTGTTTATATCTTTATTATTTTATGAGTTATTAAACATCAAAATGGGTCCGGGACTTTATAAACACCCTGTATGTTATTCCATTATCAGGATTTAAAGAAATTTACTTATTACGGATACTGTTTTCAATATTGGTAGTTGGCATTCGATTTGATTTAGTAAAGAAGGAAAACCAAAAAATTGAATAGTTAAACTGTCTCAGAGAAGTACTGAAATCTCGATCAAGAAAAAAAAATCCTTGGCTTGCAGTTATGCGCTTAATATTTATTAAGTTTTCTTCTAAAAATAACATATTTCAGCGAAAGAGAACATTTCAAAATCTGACGATATATGCTATATGTAACCATAATGCAGCAACATGTGTATATATTAAGGCAAATGCTATTAATCCGGTGATTATGTATATGATTATCAGTGATTTTTTTATAACCATCCCTAAACGTATTAGTGATCCTGTATAATAACTGGTATTTATATATATACGTAACTATGTAAAGGCATCAAAAATGTTCGTTAAAAATTTTTTTTAATAATTTTAATTAATTAATTATTAAATTTAAAAAAAATTTAATGAGTAGTAATAAGTTAATTAATGAATTATTTAACAAATTTGATTAATCGTTATCGTTAATTAATGAATATTTTAATTAAAGAATTATTTAACATTTTTTTGAAATTTAATGAGTAGTAATAAGTACATTATTATTTTTGACTATTAGACTAACTATTAGAGCCTTTTTCTGTTTGCTCTCATGCTGACAATGTCATACATCTCGGACCTGATTTCACTATAGTAAAACAGATTGTAAGTTCAAAAATATAACTAATGACATAACATAACGCCATCCTGTGCCCCCAGTGCCTATAACACTAAGTTATTTAACCAGTTGGATGAGCACAAGATGGAAGGGGGGAAGGAAGAAAATTGTTGATAGTGTGGTGGTGCTTAATAAGCCAGATAACAGGTACGAGACTTGAGAAATTTCTTTTGTCTTGTGGTCATGTTACTCGGCTATGAACCATAAGGTTGCGAGTTCGATCCTCGCCTATCGCTAATAGCAACAATAGAAAGAAAGAGACGACAGACCTTCCAGAGTTCCCCAGAGAGAATCCCATCGGTGTAAAATCCTACATGACTGTATTCAATTTTTTGTTATGTAATAACCGGATAGAGGGAACAAGAATACTTAAACAAATGGTGACTTTGAGTTGAACTTACAGGGAAATGAGATTACTAACTGAAAAAATTGATAAATTACATTGAGAATATCTGTATGACATGTATAAGTATATAAATAATCACTGAAGAGTCAGAAATCTGTAGCGTCCGTCTGAGTCCTGTGGTTTTTATTTCCTTCGTGAGAACTGCACTTTTGAGGGACTTTTGAAGTTATAATTTCGGCTGATTTTGACAAGTGGCATTTTGGTCTCAACTATTTTGTAGTCTTGGTATATAAGTAATGACAGATAAACTGTGAAATGAATACTATAATATAGCAAATTGTTTCAAATAACATGTTAAACTAAGTACATTCATGATTTTTTTTTTATTTAGACCAGTTCATATGTGGATAAGTTTGAAAAATATTCGCATGTAATCTTTATGTGATTAACATCTATATATATTTTCCGAAAAAACATGATTTTACAAAGTTAAAAGCTGCCGAGCAAAGATTGGTCTTCCAGATATTTTTCACATACAATATGAAAACGGATGTCACAATTTTTGTATTTGTAATTTGTGTAATTGATTGAAGCACACTGTGGCATCCGGAGGATTCGAATTCAATTTTTCTCATCTCGTCACCCTATATGTAAATATTTATTAGATAACTGTAACTGTCCATTTATGTTGTTGTTCACTTGTGCGTGGATCTAGTGTCTTGAAAAAAATTTATTTATAAATTTCTTGAGATTGTCTGTAAAACTTTTACATAGGCGATGGCTACAATAGAATCAATCATCACTGAGATAATTTGTATACTGCAATCGTAATTTTGATACTCGGCCAGTACGAGAGGTCTTCCCCAAACGAATAATACCATTTCTCCGTGTCCATTTAAGTACCTGCCATTATTATTTTTCTAATCTTGAATTTCATTTACCAATTATGAAATTACTTTTTTTTACATTTGTTATTAGATATGTGAGCTTGAGTGAATTTGACGAATGAAATCAAATGACTTAATTTAAAAAATATTTTAGCTATTTTACAATTATTGGGCGCACATTGTACATTTAGAATGAACGCAAGCAATTAAAATTGGGGAAAAGAAATATTAAGAGGACTGGCTATATTTTACAATAAAAAATTTAATCGTCAAACATTACGTTCATCAAAGTAAAACCATTTCCAATCGTCGATTCTCCGTCTAGCGAAAATTGAGGAAAATAATAATTCTTGACGTCATGCTTTTTCGATGTGTTGCCATCAAGTGGAACTAAACATCCTATCTCTGTCTAGCGCACTATCACGCACGCACGCACGCACACACACAGACAGACACACACATAATATCACCATTTTCATTTCAGAATAAAAGTCATATCGCTTGTAAAAGCAACAGATGACCAAGAAAATAGACGCATTATTAAGTGTAAATAAAGAGAGGATTTTCAATTGAGTTCCTCTTTTTTCTTTAGCAACAAAGTTAAATTTCTATTTTCGCAATCATTTTGAAGAAATATCGTGAAACCTTTGTACTGTGATAAACGAGAAGTGCTTTCTGTAAAAAGTAGGAAAAAAAATGGCTATGCGACCTTGTCTTTTATAAATACGGAAACAAAATGTTCCCTTATTTAAAAACCGAAACTATAAAAAAATCGCTGAATTTCCAATTTTATGTAAATTTTGATGCATAAAATTGAAACAATTTCAGTAATTCAATTTCGAGAAGCATGGGAAAAAAGCAAAGACGTGCTTATCTCAGAACCTAAGGTAAAAGAGATTTTATGTTTGGTTTTAAGTTTTGAAAAATAAAATTTAATTTTTAAAATGTGGGACAATCTAATTTATCACGTGTATGTGCACTTTGAGTAAATATCAAATAAGCAGTTAATAACATACCTGAAAATTATAATTCATAAATTAAATAAAAAGATCCGATATAGATTGTTGCTAATTGCAATTTAAAAATGAATTGCTGGTATTCTTGCAGTTTTTATTATAAATATTTATATATGCCCATGCTTTTTATTTACATTCTTGTGGCATTTTATTATAATATCAAGCTTTTTATTAAATAACTTCTTATAATAAACGTGTATGTGTGTTTTTGGATTTTTCTTTCTTATTCCAATGCCGTGCTTAGTTGCAATTTCCTGACCTGAAATTGCAACCATCTATTAGGGAAAATCTTCAGAAATACAGCATTTTGTTCGTTATTAGAAGAGTTCGAATTGCTGCTAAATTACTATTGATAAATGTATAAATCATTAAATATACAATCGGCATTTAAATGTGCTATTTTTGAATGGATGCTTTCTACTCGTTGATTGGCATTTCTATGTTTATATCCCAAAAATTCAGCTTAATCAGCAATTAACCAAAATTACATCAGAGTAATCGCAATCGCAATGTTGAGGTATTCTATTCTGCTGTTAGAACAATTGTTCAATCTCATACGTCATTTGAGTACCTGACATAGCACATTCTTGGTGTTAGACTAAATTAGTATCATCAGTCAAGATATTCCCAGGGGAAAAAAACACCAATTAATCAACCGACAGATTAATTACTCTAAGACGATAATTAGATTACAACTAATAACTTTACTTTGTCCCATTATTAAATAAGGATTATCAGATACAAATTATCTAATATTTATTATCATTAAATTATCATTTTTGAAAAAATGTTATTTTAAAGCAAAGAATAATTTTAAAAAATGAAAACAATTGATTGGCAACACGAAAATTCAAACGATTCAACATTTGTATTAATTAAACTGAATTCTAAAACTGATATTTTTATGTTATAATAATTAAATAAATATATGTATACATTTTTTGACAGCTTCCAATTTTAAATCTTCTTTAGAATATTCGTTGATTAATGCAATCCATTAATTTATTTTTGGAAATAAATTTATTCACGCAATAGATTTTGTTTGCTTTTTTTTTCTTGTGGCATTTTAATGAATCGTCTGCTTTTAAGTCTCATCAAAAAATTTTTCTTTTTTCGTTTTTTGTAACATACGATTAGTTTTATAAATTCCATTTAATTAATGGTAATATTCTTGAGTTCATTGATTATGATTTTCAGTTATATTTTTTATTATCCAACTTTGATAACTGGATTGATGAAATCAATACAGAAAAGGTTTTAGTAAATTACACTTTTTATTTAAAAAAAATGTTCTTTGCTTATTTAACTTTTATAATTTATCCGAAATTTCTTGAAGATAAAATTATTGGGGTATAGTTTTAATCAAAGATTTAATATTATTTAAGAAATTTTTTTTTCGTTTTTAATATAAATTTTGCTTCTTTCTGATGATTTTTGTTTTCGTTCATTTTAATACGTTGCATTGCATATCATGTTTAATCGTCAGTCTTTAATTTTAGAAATGTCTTTAAAGTATAGAATTCGAAATGCGGCTATTAATTCTTCTTTTTTTTTTTTCGAAACATGCACTAATGGATTACTCCTCTGTCCTTTAAAAAAAAATTATTAAATTTAATTATTATAGTGAACGTTATTCGGTGTTTTTTTTTTATATTGACTGAGAACAAAATTTGTTTTTTTAATGACTAAACATTTGTTTTATAAAAAAAAATGATAATCTCTTTCGCAAGTAAACTGAATTAATATTTGTTAGTTGTTTTTGATAATATAATGTTGCTTTATATCTTGAAACTTTTAATTTTTACCTTTAGTAAAAAAAAAATTTCTGATCTATAAAATATAATCTATTAAAATTCCTTCATTATTTTGTTTAGAATTAAAATTTATGAAGATTTTTGTGTTATGTAAATGCTTATAAAACACCTAGTATAAAAAATGAAAGTCAGTAGTTCCAATAGTATAATAATTGCAATATTTTAATCAAATATGAATAACATTTTATTCGCATAATTGACATATTCTGTTGCATTATTTTAGAATCTTGCATACATAATTTATGATTAGTATTTTATGAAGAGATCTTTCATTGCGTACGGCGAATTTACGGACTGAAATTATTTTTACAAAACGTCTTTGTAAAATCATTTACGTTATTATTTTTTTCAGATTCAAAGTTGGAATTTTAATGATATCAAACTGCAAAACATGTTAAATGAATAAAATATGCATTACAAATTAAAATTTTACATACACTTTAAACTCATAGTTAATTTAATTTATATTAAAATACATAATTTTTTTTAATTTTGTAAATTATTAAAAAATTAATAATACATAAAATATGATCCATGTTTTGCAAAGAAATCAATTTATTCAAAATTTGGATGGTGGAGGGGTGGAAAGGGGGAGATTCCAGAGTCAAAAATTATTGTAACTTAGATAAAAATTTCAGTTAATGATAATATGAATGTTGAGTTCAAAAATTCAAAAAAATTAATTATTTAAAAAATAAAATAAAATAAAGTATTATAAACGGAACGAATATTTATGATGCAAATAATGTGAAGCTTTAAGAAATTAGAAATTTCAAATGTACTTGGCTAATTCGAACATTTTTTAATGGAATGTATGAGTATTTCCAATATATTCCTCTTTATTAATTTCCTATTAACTTATTGTCAAAAAATGATAAATAATTCGAATTTATTTTGATTGTTTCTAGTTATTGATGATCAAAATAATCAAATTCTGAGCTAAGAATTATATAATATATATTATTTTTAATTTTTTTTAAATTAAATTCTGTCGAATATTATCTCTTCAATAATTGTAAATAAAATTTTAAAATATCTTTATTAATTCAATGATTTTTACTGTTGTGTAATTGATTCAGTCAAAAAATAATAAAAAGTGTCTTATTTAATAAAATGCATATTAGAAAATTTTATTTGTGAATTTTGCTTATTTTGTAATTTTATTACTCTACAAAGTTCTGTTTATTGTTTGTTATTGAAACCATTTTCTAAATTATCAAAGTTTTTAATTATAATTATTGTTAGTTTTACATCGCCTATTTATTTATTAAATATATGATATTTATTTATATATAATATTTGTGACAGTATAAATAAGTATTATTTATTTATTAAATATCTTATATTTATTTATAAATAATATTTGTGACAGTATAAATAAATATTATATATTTATTAAATATATAATATTTATTTATATTTTCAAATGTTGAAAACATTTTTTTTACTTATATTTTAAATTAAAAATTACGCATTTGCTTTATTCCTTTTTAGACTAGGTTTTTTTCGTGTGTTCTAATCGAAATTTACTTTGATCCCTTTCATTTCAAACTGGCTAAGTTCCTTTGTACTAGGTCTAATAAATTATTTTGAAACAAGTGCCAACCAAGCGACATTTTTAAGTAGTTACAAGAAAACAAAATCTTTTATTTTTTATTAGGTTATTTATATATTCTTTTTCGCTGAATAAAGGATTTTGTTTTGCCACTGAGACATGTATTACAAGACATATTCGCCACGCACTGTCAGACTCAATTCTGTTGCAATTTAATTTTCTTTTCTTGTCGGGTCTTGCCTCATATAATAAAAATCCGTCGCATGTGATTTATTTCAAACTTTTAAGAACACTAACAGACCAAGTGGATACTGCAGTCCTGTGCCCCTCTTTTAAAAAATGCTGAATTGGCTCACTATTATTGGCAGCATATTCGCTTTTCGGGATATTTTTCCTCATCCTCACTGCTTTTCTTTGGTCCTTGAAGATGAGTGACATGTCTAAGCAACGGATTCATTTGCTTTTGGAACCCAGTTTCTGGTCCTGAAGAATTTAAAATTCTGCTTTGACAAGTTTAAATTCTTTGAAAGGGATATTCGATACTTGGATATCTCTTTTCATTTCGTGTCATTTCTTTTCGTCGCTGCTATGCTTCGCTGGAATATATTGCCAGTTTTCCTTGTTTTTACACGTTTTGAATACTTTCTGTAATTTTACGAGTTTTGACACACATTCTGCATGAGCCACCTCATAAATGTCGCCCATTTTTGTCTTTTATGGAAATTCTGTTCATTATCGTTGTCTTATGCTTGATGAGATTTCAGATTTCACGAAACTTTGTAATTTTCTGAATAACATGCATTAACTTTACCTTATTTATTTAATTATGTTATTGCATTAACTTTACCTTATTTATTTAATTATGTTATATTGCAGTTATGTCATAAAGTATTCTTCTGAAAGTTGTGATGTAATGCTTTTTTTATTGTTTAGCATAGATAATCTTGTAAATTTTTTTAAAAGTAGTTTTGTCATATTATTCCGAATGGAATCTTTCGAAAGTCGAATCTTTGGTTTTCCATCATGTTAAGCTACAATTCACAGATCCCTTCTGATGTCAAATTGCCTGACAGCACATTCCGTTCTTCTAAAATAACTTATTTCCATGTTCTTTCTCTTTTATGGCATCTTCCTCTGTTGAAAATTTTTCTAAAAAGCAGCGATTCTCAGGTTCTGAACAAATGCAGGGATGAAATTACTAGAAAAGGTAGCAAAAGGAGACTTCTATTTGGCATTTTTATCTTTGTGTGATCTTCTCGCCTCAAATTATTTTTGAAAATATCAAATCCAGGTATTTCCACAACTAGCTCATCTCCCCCTCTCGCTCCCTTGTGTAATTTCCTTCGAGTGGGGTATTTCTTAAAAGGCCTTCCATTCGCAAGTTCCAAAATTGCATCGACAGAGGTGCTAGAGGTGGTTTTAAAAGGAAGCTTATAATTAGTGTCTACATTTTGTCTGAAGAAAGAATGCTGTCACTGGTAAAAGAGGTTTAGTTTTGGCAATTTTGTATTTATGTTTTCTCGCGTCAAATTGTTTATTGAATATCACATTAAGGTATTTACTCAACCAACTCAGCCCCTACCCTCGCCCTATTGTTTAATTTCCATTGAGTGAGAAATTTTCTAAAAGGCATCGATTCTCAAGTTCGGAAAAAGTGCAGTGATGGTAACTTATTTCCTTGTTCCTCCTCTTAGACATTTCCCTCCGATAAAAATTATTTTAAAAAGCAGTGATTTTCAGGTTCTGAAGAAGTATAGAAATGAAGTCATTTTAAAGGGTAGACTTATATTTGGCATTTTTGTCTTTGTGTAGTCTTTTTTCGTCAAACTATTTATAAAAATACCACATTCAAGTATTTCCACAACAGCTCTTTCCTCCCCTTCTTGCCCCATTGTGTAATTTCCTTCGAGTGACGAATTTTCTAAATGGCATTGATTCGCAAGTTCCGAAAAAGTGCAGTGACGGAGGTACTGAAAGTGGATTTAAAAAAAGAAGCTCATAATTCGCATTTGCATTTTGTTATAAACGATGACAAAATTGTCCAAATACGTTGTTACATTGTAATGTTACTTAGGATGGAATGCCGAAGTAAATATATTCTATTTGTATTTATTCTGTGATAAAGAAATAAATTCTGGAATTATTAATAGCAGTAATACATAATTATTTTTTATCTTCAAAAATTTGTGGTGGATTTTTAAAAAAATATTTTAAAAGACTATTATAATGATAATTATAATTCTTAGAACGGTTTAATTTGCTTTTTTAGTATGCGTTATATGTAGAGAATTAATTAACCGAGCTAATCTAGGGATGCAAACAACTGCTCGAAATTAATGCAATCTATTTAAAATTGAAACTTATGAGTACTTACTTGTGGTAAGTCCTCAGTTTTAAGTTACCTCATCCATCACTTATTACCCTCTTCTGAAAATCTCTTGGCACTGAGGTTCGTGGCCTCCCCACCCTAATATGAAATCGAAGACACATCCACTCGTAATAAATGGGAGGCACTTAACAGTGGCGTCCCATCCTATTAAAATTCGATAAGGTGATTAACTTCCTCAATTGGTTTTTAGGCAGTTAAATGGCGCCCCCAGAAAGCAGGGGCATCCTTCTAATAAATGCTGCTATAAATGGTTTTACCTTTAATTATCGTTCCAAATGACTCTTTATTGATCATTTGTAGGCGCATATTATCTTTTACACATGTGACTATTAGTTATGTCATTGTAATGGCTCTTTTGCTGCCATTTTTTTGTTTGGAAAACTTTTCGTAGCGCGGAATTTAATGTAGGGAAAAGTTGGATGGATCCCAGTGGTTGTTTGGTTTTGAAATTAATCAGCAGTCAGAATGATGGAAGGGAAATGTTTATTTTTGTGGAAGATTATGTTTTGAATTTTGTGAAAACAAAATATCAAAGCAGAAGAATCCTTTAAAGTGTACGTACACACTAGAAGATTTTTTTTTTCAATTTTAACTTTAAAAATTCAGTTTTTTCACAGTAGGTCATTAATATATGTTTAAACTGATTTCAGTGAGGAAAAAGCATATTACATTAATTATTAATTAATTAAATAATATTTAATGAGCTAATTAGCATATTTTTGAAGCATGATATCTCGAATTCTAATTTGTACAGACACACAATTCTAGTTGGACATTATGCCTAATATTAGTCTCCATATTGTCTGCCTCAATCAAGTTATAAAAATATGTAGTTTTTTTTAACAATTTTTTCATCAACGATGAATCGAAAAAGCGAGATTTTTCTGTCATTTTAACTTTTAAAAAGCTATTAAAAATTTATTTCTTTAAATAAATCTTTGATTGAGGCACAAAACATCCGCTATTTCATACAGATTTTGATATATAAATAATTGTATTTGGTTCATTTCTTGTTGAGTTATGATTGTTTGAATGAAGCAACATTGTGGGAAAATATCATTCTTCATAAAATGAGTTTTAAAAAAAATCGAAACTAGAGTTTTTAGTGAAAGTACCTCAAGAAAAATAATTATAACTCGAGAAATAGTTTGAATATTGACAACATCTTAGTATCGTTTGAAAGCTAAAGGATCAGAGAACATTATTAAGCAATAAAAAAATATTCGATATTTTGAACGATTTTCGAAGTTTCAAGTGTGTGCATGCACCTTAATAAATATTTGGGAATCTAACGAAATTTAGTCGGGTTTACAGTCGAGATTCTATTTAAAAACATCTCATTGTTCATTAAAAAGAATTTCGTTAAGTAGAAATTTGTGAATATGTTCTTCTTCATCATTCCTTGTAGTGTCCTAATCATATTTCGTTCTATTTCGATATATTTCATTGAATATTCAGCAATTTCAAAATCTTCATCAAACTTAGAGAAAATTAGACAGGTGCATGCAATCTGCAACAGCTCCCATGATTTTTAGATGTTGAGATTTTTCAAACTGCCTGTTTGCTTGATTTTGCTTAAATATCGGCAAATCAACACTTAAGCAAGCAGTGAACGGTGGCGACCCATCCTATTAAAATTCGATAACATGATTAAATTCCGCGATTGCTTTTACGCAATTAAATGAAAAATACAAGAAAGCAAGGAGATCCTTCTAATAAATGCTGATACACAACCATAAGAAACAAATTTAATCAGGAAGATTTTATTACATAGAAATTGTCTTTCATAATATGAAGAATAAATAAAAAGGAAATTCCTTTCTGTATCGAGGCTGTATTGAAAATTTTGTTAAATAGAAAACTTCGGTCCATGGAAGCTCTATTGTTTTAAAATTCTTCTATATTTAAAAAATGGTGTATGTTTGTAGTTTTATATAAAAGATCCACAGAAGTTTGAGATGCGTCAAAACTCAAATGAAGATGGTTCGGTCTATTTGTCAAAGCATAAGAGTTGATGAAAATGAAGTGAGACTAATTTAATGTATTAAAAATTTATTTTTCTTGAATTTAATTTGTGTTTCTGAAAAGAAAAGCGCATTTACGTTTCTGAAACAGAACATTTCGGGGTTGAAGCAATTCTATAGAAGAACGTTCTGGATGAGAAATAAAAACAGGTCTTGCAGTCGTTATCAAAAGAGGTTTGTTGAAAACTCCATTTCATTGAAATCCACCAGTCCCTAATGGCCTTTTATATCGCCAACAAATGTCATATGAAATCCCCTGTCTTAAAAAGCAAGATGGCATTCATTGGCGATATATGGTACCATGTTGTGGATTTCAATCAAATGAAGTTTTAATATGCAACTTTTTATATCATGAGTAATGATATTAGCAGTAGAACTGGTGAGTTCATTAGCAGTTCGCATATTAATTTTATTTCCGGCGGGAAATATTTAATATAATACATAGATTCAATACACAGAAGAGTTAGCTAAAAAAAACCGCTCTGGTTTGGCTGTTAAATAAAGACTTATGAAGGTTTTAATAGTTTATTGTTGTTTTCCTCCATTTGATTCATATCCTGCCATTTCACATTGTCAAATACTCCGCTCTAAAATACGGTTGCTGTTTTTGCATATTTTTTTTACTGGATCTTCCTTAATGGAAAAAATTTTCAGCTCATTTTTCGAATTAAAATTAGCACTTCTATTGAAAGCTGAGTTGAATTTGCTCATTAATATGTTCTTTGTTTACTGTTCATAGTAAAGAATGTACTTCAAAAAATACAAGATCTTAGATTTTGTTATCTCTTTCTTGGCGTTATAATCTTCATTCATTGTCAGAATAAAGGAGCTAAGACGACAGTTTTAGCTATATGCTTGAAGTTAGGGTCTTTCATGGTTTTTCTTCTTGACAGCGCCAGGGGGAAATGACCTAAAGCGGATACGAGCAGAAATTTCGCTGCCTTTTGTAAATTTTGCTGATTGTGCATCAACGAAAACGAAGCTTCTCGTAGAAAATGTCTTTTCATGGGAAGTATAAGGAACATAAATTACCCTTGATTGTATAAGCACTTGAACTCGAATTTTTGTTTTCTTAGAAGAATATGATAAACAATGTAAAAAGAGAAAATGCTTTGGTATAGAAATTATGTAGGAGATCTTTAGATGATCATATGTATGAGCTTTGACTGACTACAAAATTTCAACAGAGGATTGATGTAACTTTTAGATTATTATAATAGGCATAACATTCAGGTACGGGAGGGGGATTTTGTATGTCTGTCCGAGTGGAATTTGTTTTACATTGTTAAAGATTTATATACTTTTAATTCTTCTCGAACATAGAATTGCAAAACATGATTTTGCACTTACACTTTATCCGAAATACTTCAATTTAATGTGTCCATTGCTAGAATTTTATTCGTTTCGCCGCATGTTGTAGAACGTAGGCTGTATTATCATGTTGAACATTAATACAAGCAAATCCTGCAAGTCTCAAATGCTCATGACTTCCGATGATTTTCAGGTATGGAAGAAGGTTATATCAAAGTATTAATCTAGAAGAGAGAATTGAAAAATTAGATGTTCTTGTAACACCAGACGGAAGCGTCAGCACCGATATCAGGAATAGGATAATAGTGCCTGTAACTTTGAAAACAATTTAAATAATTGTGTTCAACTCAAAATTAGCTGTCTAATTTTGCAATAAAGACAGATGCAAATGAAGAAAGAAGATACTTTATGAAAGACATTTAGTGATTAAATGAAAATAAGGAATACAAAAAAATAGCTAATAACTTCTTTTAATTTGTTTTTATTTGATTAATTTTAATTAAAAATTATTTAATAATAATCTTAGTACAACACCAGTGAGGGTTTCTTTCCTTACATTTCGAATGTACTTATACATTATGTTACGATAATGTACGATTAGCTCCGTAATTGCAATGAAAAATCTAGTATAGCACATTTGACCGTTAAATCCAAAAAAATTGTTAGAATCAACAATTTTGATTTCAAGACACATATCAAACTTTATTTGATATGTTCTATCTGGGGGTACCTCAGAATTTGGGATAAGAAGCTTCTGGTATGATGGTTGATTCTTGCCATTCTGATAGATAATGGTATGATGTTGAGTTGGCTAACCCCATCGATGACGGGTCGTGCCTGCTGCTGGAGGAATTGTACCGTGACTGGTGATATCTCTAGGACTCAACCATAGACCCCGCCGTGCTGTTGGCTAATTTGATTTTGGATATGCACTTATGGTATACGATATCAAGGTCATAGAATTGATATACGTGGTACATCAATTCAATGAAACTATTTTAATATCCATACGTTGTGTTATAGAGGTGAATTGTTGTGGATGGGATTATAGTTTGTTCTATTTCTGAGTGCATTGAATAGATAAATATACTTGTCTATTCTGTAACGTTTTTAGATACTTCACACAAATCAATTCAGATCTGCAACTCTGTTGATTAAGGGAAAAAATTGGAAAAGCAAAATAGAAGTCAAAAGACTTTATTTTAAAGTATTTTGCCTAAAATTTCATATTGACATATAATTTCTGTGTAAATGTTATATACTTGATTTCAAATACTCTTTTTTTATTTGCTATGTTGAGATATAAACGAAATGAAATGGCTTTTACGAACCCATGAGGGCCAAAGTAAAGCTTCCACAAAATCTAGATTTATAAATTTGTGATAATTAAAATACTTTTTTTCAGTATCTCTATACAGTATCTTATTCACTTCAGAAAACGAAAACTGTGCTTTTTCAGATAAAAAATGCAATTAGTGAATCTTTTTTTTTTTTAGTGAGTCATTGAATTATTCAAAATTATTTTAGTAGACTGTAAATTACGCTCATACGTACGGTTAAAAATATTAGAATAATTAAAAAAAATCAGATATACAGATTACATTGACAAATAAAATGGATTAACATTAAAATTGACTGCAGCAAATATTGAAAATAAATAAATTTAATTAAAGGAGATTTAAACTTCTGTTTCAAAACATTATACTATGTTTAGGTCTAATTTATTTATGTTTATTTCATTTTAAAAATTTACCTTAATTATAAAGCCACGTTAACGTACGCACAGAATGAATGTATTTAATATCGTCACTATTTCCGTTTGAGTATAAATTCAGTGAGTGAAACAATACAAAACTGTTTCAGTGAGTGAAATAGTTTTATCTTCAACTAAAACAAAGTTTTAGTTGAAGATTATATATATATTAATTTTTAAGTGGTAAACAGCGGTAGCGGTCTCCCCAAAACTGTCTCGTATATTCTCTAATAAACCTGACGTCTCAGATAACGCCTTACATGGCACCGGCGTACAAAAGTTATGGAATATTAACTTTTGGCGTGAGTTTACCGTTTTTACTGAATCTGTCGTGTCATCGCAATATCTTATTTGCCTACTGATATACAGAAAATTTATTTCACAACTACAAACTCACGAATTTTGTTAAAGTAGAATCTCCACCCAAGCAATATCGTATTTGCCTATTGACGTAAAGGAAATTTATTTCACAGCTACAAATTCACGAAATTTGTTTTCTTATTTCCTACTCCTGCTTTTCAAATGACAATCTTTCATATATTTTTTTTTTTAATTTCAGCATCCCCCCCCAATTTTTTAGCATTTGAATTTCAGGAATTAAAGCATAATATTACCCTGTCTTAAAATGAATAATAAAAACCTTCTCTTTCTAATTTCTGCAAAATAGTATAGAAATGATCAAATTCAGAGACCTATGCAAAATCATTACCAAACTTCTTTCCAAAATAATATAATTGTATATGGCTGTAGGGCAAACTCATCACACCATTAGCGGCAAAGTATGAAATCTGGCATTTTATACAATGCCTAGACATTCTATAGAATGTTTAGGCATTGTATAAAATGCCTAAAACAAGGCAATGTATGAAACGATTCATAATTGACACATTCTCTTGGCATTCTAGAATGTCAAGTGAGGAGCCTGCAATGTATGCAATACATCTCCAATTCGTTTTGAAAATCACGTGATTTTAATGCGCGCTTTAGGCTCAGAATTTGCCAGTTAGACTTTGCGGTTTGTTCGGGAGTGTCAAAATACGCAATTTTACTTAAATTTTTTCAACAAAACATTAGTTTTTTATTTACTGTGCTGCATGAAAATGGAGGAGCAAGCTATTGTGTTGGAGAAGAAGTTATGGTTTTTGAGGTGAAACAATTTGACGATTAACTGTCCAAAATTCGAGTTAATTCTGCAAAAAATGTTTTTTTTTTTCTTAACCGAAATTATTTATCAGAAGTTGATAAATAATGTACAAAAAAACCAAAATGACTATTAAGAAGGGACTAATGGTTGCTGAATCGCTATGCTGTGATGATTGTGGAAAACAAAAGTAAACTCGTTTATCCTGTTAAAGAAGGCGTTACTACTATACAGTATTACGTCACAAACTAAATAGCTTCAAGTATTTCATGAAATTCATTCGACAATTGGACCGGAGAACGTGATAGAATGTTGAAAGAACATTAAAAGAAAGAACTGAATAAATTTTTGTAATGGGGTTTTCATTTTTTCAGAATAACACTTGTATTTTTGAGGAATGCACACAATTTATACAGGGTGTCCCAAAAAATGTATACACACTTTAATTTTAATTGTAAATTTGGGGTTTATTATAATTGGAATAATTTTCAACATGTAAAAGATTCTACAAATATCATTCTATTGTCTTGTTATCGCATGTTCTCAAACTGATGTCCGTTCTGCTCCAGACACTGCTGACAACGCGAAGCGATGGAAAAGCACACATGATGGAACAATTTCCTTGGGATATTCGTACATTCATGTTTAATGGTTGCCCTCAATTGAACAACTGTTGCAGGTTTATGGACGTCCTGTACAGTTCCATCAGCTTCAAACTTATCTCTAATTCGAGTGATGGTAACTCGTGTAGGTGGTTCTTTGTTAAACTCCCTCTTAAATTGTCTTTGCACTTCTACTGCATTTTCCTACTTCCAGTAGCATTTTAGAATAAATTTCCTTTCTTCAAATTCAAGTCTGTCTGCCATCATTCGGTTCAATGGGTTCAGTATGTAAAGAAAGAAGAAATAACTTAGTTATCAGCTGCTAAAATGTGTATACATTTTTTGGGACACCCTGTATAATTACCTTATCAGGAACTTAATTCATACTTTGCCTAAATAGCATTTGTCATTCTATAGAATGCCTAGCTATTATATACAGTGCCAAAGGAAAGTATGTAATGAGTTTCATATTTCATACTTTACCTAAAAAACGGTCGGCATTATATGCAATGCCTAGGCATTTTTCAGAATGCCGGTGTTTCATATTTTGCCGATTACAACACTATTATGAGTTCATGAAATTTATTTTTTGTTTCCTATACCCGCTTCTAACTCCAAAATCTTTTCATTTCAGCATTTATATTTTTATCTCCCTTCAATACTCGAATTTCGAGAATCGAGATACTTCATGTTCCCCGGATTTAAAATGAATAATAACAGCCTTCTACTTCTAATTTCTGAGAATTCTTAGCGACATTATTTCCTCTCTCTCCTCTCATTCTTCGAGTTCTTAATTTCCCCGGAAAAATGTCTCGCGAAGAAAGCGAAAAATAATGAGTTCACGAAACGGAATCTCCGAGTGCTGAAATGACTGGGCGAGTCGCATCTGAGTTTCCGGTCCGTGAGTTCTGAAGTGAAATCTTGAGCAACTTAATGCATATTCAACGTTGTTCTCGGCATTGTTGGGGAAAAGTCTTTCAGAAAACACGTCTTTGGGTAAAGGTTACCCTCCCCCCCCCTCGTAAAGTTTATCGCTTTTGTTTGTTTGTTTTTTGTGGGGTTTTATTTTTCCATTTTTATTTCGTTGAGTGAGAGTGATGAATGAGTTTGTGACCGTACATTTTAAAGAAAGGACGTTTGTCATTTCCTAAATCGAAATTTTATGAAGAAAGCCTTGATTAATTATTACTTGTTGCTTTGCTAATTGTTAATGAATAAAGTTGAAATGGCTAATTGTATATGGGCTGGTTATCTATTATACGGCCGGCGTCCTTACATAGGGGTAGCCTGTTTAGCGCAAAGCGTGAGTTATAGTGTTCTGTCAGATGGATGCCAAAAAATGCATTTTTTCGATTCAGAGAGCTCTGGCACGTGGAATTTCGTCAAAATCTGAATTTCGCTTATGATTACTATACTTGGAATACAACAACATAATGGGAAAAAAAACCCGGCGTCCTGGCCTAGGGATAGCGCGTCTTCCCCGTGATCTGGGCGTCCCGGGTTCGAATCCTGGTTCGGCCATGGTTGTTCTTCGTCTGTGTTCTATCTGTGAGGTGTGTGAATGTGCCCCCTTGTAAAAAGGGGTTGTGCAAGCAAATGTGTGAGTTTCATCTTCATTTGAGCTAGATGTCAGACTTCACCCCCTTTCCGTGGTAACGCGGACACGACATCATCATCATCTATTATACGAGTATATGACCCTTAAACGCCGAATATTTCTTTAAGAAACATCCCTATTTTGTCTTCTAAAGTATAAAATTGAAGCTCTAAAGCCAGTTAGATAATGGGATGCATGCTGAAATTATTTTTAAGTAATTTACAATATTTCTTTCGTAGTAGAATGCTGTTGAAAAAATAAAATATATTATTGTTTATCACTTTGTGATGCTTTCGCTTTCTTTTTTTGTTTTGATTATCTTATTTTTACTATCTTATTTATCTTGTTTTGATTTTCTTTATTACATCTTATTTTTTGATGATAATGATCTTATTTTATTTATAATAACATCTTATTTCTTATAAATTATTTTTTTAAAATTATGATTGGTATTTTTGGTATGATTGGTATTTTATATTGGTATACTTGCTACTTGAGTAAAGTATTTAAACCTATATTTATCAGCATTCACAATTTTTTAACCCTTTCTAGGGCCGTGGGAAGTATGCTTCCCACCAAATTTACCAATCTTTGTATGAAATGATGTAGGTTGGCATAAATTCTGACAATTTTTTTTAGAAAGACAGAAACTTAGAGGCTTCAGTTCTCTTTATTTCACATAAAATGATGTGTCTTACTTAATTATTAATTAACCAAATTAATTAATTAAATTTAATTTATCTAATAAGCTAAATGAATCCCTTTCCTTATTCTAATTTCAAGCCTAAAAATATTTTAACCTTATATGACTAGAAAAAAATGGCCCTTTAAAGGATTAAAACACAGTTTAAACTAGTTTTGTTGTTTGACAGTGTATTATATCGTTATGATTGAACGTATTTAAATCAAAATATATTTAAAGCATTTCTCCCGGGAATAAAGGAAAAAATTTGAAATCAGTTTTTACAAAAATCAGCCATTTAAGCGTTAATAGTATCCAATTTCATGCGAGAAGATTTTGGAATGTTATTCCTGACTCTAGTTTTCGAAATTTTGTGTGCTGATAAAATAAAATTTCAATTCATTTTGTAGCTCCTATTTTTAGAAGAAAATTATGAATTTAAAAAATAAATTCACAAAACGGAATTTCCAAGAACTGAAATGAATGTGCAAGCTCCTTTTGAGTTTCCGGTCGGTGAATTTTGAAGTGAATCTAATCTTATGCCATGTTGAGCGCCTGAGCAACGCAATGCATATTGAACGTCACTCTGGTTTATGTGAAGGAAGAATTTTCAAGAAATATATCACTGGGTAAAGGTTTTGGTCCTAAAAATTATATCGCGTTGCTTTTCTTTTTATTTTGGGTTCCTCTCCCCCAACCCTCGCTTTCCCTTTTGCTGGGGTTGTCATCATGATTAATGAGTTTTGTGATCTTTCCTTTAAAGGGAAGGACGTTATGTCATTTCGCGAATCAAAATTGTATGAATAAGGACTACATTAATTATTAATTACTGTAGGAACCACTGTTTTTAGTAAAAAATTGGTGTGATTAATAGTTACTGAGTTATTTTCTGAGTAAATGAAGTTATATGTACCAGTATTGTCCTTCTTTGTCACTTTTTCATGGGATTAGAAAAATAGTGACCGGAGATAATTAGTGCAAGTAATTCGCTTGAATTCCCTTGCATTAATTACCACATTACCTGATAGAACAAATAAAAATGTGTTGCAAACCATGTTAAAAGCGGAGTAATACTTATTATGGTTTTGGAATGAATTTTTGTATTTTATGTTCTAGCTTCTTTTAAATTTTTGACTGTCGGTAAAATAAGAATTCAAATCCTCTTGAATCTTATCACTTTTGACATTTTTCGAAGGAATTAGAAAAGTGGTGGTTCGAAAAAAAAAAAAAAAAAAATAGTGAAAAAGTTGTTCGATTAGAAAAATGTGGTAAAAATAGTAATTCGCTTCAACTCACTTGCGCTAATTACCACATAACCTGATAGAACAAATAAAAAGTGTTCTAAACAATGTTAAAAGTGATGTATTTATTAGGATTTTGAAATGAATTTTTGTATTTAAAGTTCTAGCTTCTTTGAATGGCCACTGTAGCGTGCTTTACACAAGTAATGACACTTTCCTTGGCAACTCTAGTTTATTAAATTTTAAGGATTAAATGATCAATTACTATTTACTTACAATTAAATTTAAGAAGTTTTCATCTCTCGTCCCACCGAACACTTCAATCAAAGCACTCTCTTACCGGTATCAGCCATACACTCCTGGGCAACCGTTCCTCTCTTTCTCTTCACTTCATCTCATTTCAGTCGTGGGGCAGGGACAGCTACGTGGAGGTGAAAGTCATAAGTCACAATTATGCTCATTAAAATATTTTATTATTTGTATGATGCTATTGAAGCGGTATGGGATGCGCTAGGATAGAACCTGGGACCTTTTGGTTAGCAGTCCAGTAACTTAATAGTTATACCAAAACAGCTGTTCGGGTAGAAGCGCTGTTACTGGCTTATAGGCTATTCACCACACTATGCATTTGTTTGTTCGCCAAAATTTTGGAACAGCTTGATCTATTTCAGGATGTTGCGAAAAGAAAGCCGCTTTGATGGCGTTATCTTTAAAATCATTTTAGATATTCATGAAAGAAAGTGTCAGTTCTAGTCGTGATCATATTAAGTGTCAATTCTTTCATGAATATCTAAATATATTTCATGAGTCATGTCAATGATGGACCAGTATTTATTGAAATAAAAATTGGTCCATCATTGTCTCTAATTAATTCCATTTGAGGATATTGCGTTTAAAAAACCGCTTTGATGATGTTGTTTCACAATCGTTTTAGATATTCGCAAAAGAAAGTGTCAATTATGGTCATGATCATATTAAGTGACAACTCTTTCATGAGCATCTAATTATATTTCATGAATCATGTTAATGATGGATAAGCATTTATTAAAACGAATGTTGGTCCATCATTGCCTATCGAATTAATTATCATATGCAGTATTGGATTATTAGATTGACGAACCAGGCACTCACTTAGAAGCCCCGAAATTTATTTTGTATTATTTAATGGTCATTTTATTTTGCATTGTTATTTGATTGATAAAGACCCTGTATAGAAATCTATTTAAAATAAGTATTGTGTTGCTTAAATTTCAAGGCATTATTTTTATTTTTATGATTTATGTTTCTCCACCTGTCCATATTCGCTTACAAATAAGTATGGTCCTATTTTATCGCAGTTGACTGATGGGTTAGTTATTATCCTGGTAAATGTTAATTTAAATATTTAGACTTAGTTAAATGTTTTTAGGCTTTTTGTTTAATTTTAAAGTAAGATTAAATTTTTATGTAAGAAGTAATGAACCGAAATCTCTTGAATATGATTTACAATTAAAACTTTTATTATTTTAGTTTATTTGTATTTTTTTTGAAGTAAAAAACTGTTTATGTAGAGAGTTTTTACTAAGATGTAACGTAAATGTTTACTACGTTTTATTTAGAAATTATTAATAATATATATATTATTTTAGAAACTAAGGAGTGTCCCGAAAAGGGAATCGGCTAAATGATCTTGGTTATACGAAGATTTTTTTTTTCACTATTAAATCATTTTTATGGTTTTGAGCTTTATTTAGCACATTCAAATAGTTTGTTTACTGAAAAGGGAAAACATCAGTTTGAAAGACTTCTTTCTATTGTCCAAATCACAGCAATTCTTTTTTCTTTCTAATTTTGAATCTGAATACATAAACTAAGTTCTCGAAGACTATACCGATCCATTTAAAAAAGTTTTAACGTATTTGATTTTCCTTTATTCCTCAAATATAGAATTTGACGGTTTTTCAAACCTGATTTTAAAAAAACCGGTTTTTTAAAGTAAATTTGTCACATTTGAAAACCTGTTTTTAAATTAAGAAAACCGGTTTTCCTGAACGCCACGATATTCCTCTTCTTCAAACAAACAAATATTTTTAATTTTATCGGTTGGGACCGATTAATCTATCAGCTGAAGGCTTAGGCGACGAGATAGCAATTTATTAACAAGAAAAGGTATATCTGAAATTGTTAAATGAACTAAAAATGTAAACACTGAAATAATTTTGAAATTATTTTATGCTTTTCAAGAACCATTTGAAGAAAGAAGTACAGTTAGTAACTCTTTTGCTTATTTGCACATTTCTGGTTCAGCGAAGAAATCTAGTGTACTTTCTTTAGCTTCAAAAATCGAAATGATTGAGTTGTCTGGAAAGATGCTGTCTAGAATATTTCCGAATTCTTATGTGAAAACGAATTCTGATGAAGAGCAAATCGAAGAAACTACTCATCAGTGTAATGCATTTTTAAAAGAAGCCATGGAAAAATCATTTCAAAAGTTTCTTGAAAACCCTGAAGAAAAACTTAAAAATCCACAAAGACATTGAAAGCTGAATTTATTTGAGTCGACGAATAAAAGCAGATAAATGAAAGTTAGATTTGTTATTTGATGCCTTGAAAACTATAAAATCAAGCTCATCTATAAAATAGCTAGTGAACGAGTATTTCCAATTTCAAGCAATATTGTGTCCAAAATAAGAACAAGACCTAGCCACCATTCAGTGGATATTTTATGTTTTTTTAAAATGCTATTTTCTTAGAAGAAATTAAAATTAGTGAAAATAATATAAATATTATTTGAAATTTTTGTTTGAGTTTTCGTTACTTTGTGTAAGTAATATGTATATGCAATTCTTAATTTTTTTTTATATTTATATATTTTGACTTTGACATTGATTTCGTTTTTTGTTATTTTATATAAATTAAATAGAATATTTTCCCCTATTTTATTCTTTTTTTTTTTGACAAAAATTCAAAAACCGGCTAAAACCGGTTTTTTGGAAATATTGAATTCGAAAACCGGTTTTTGTATAAACCCTCTTCAAAAGAAGACAGTTTTGCCAGATTAATCATCTGTTTGTATTCATTTTTATGAATTTAATGAAAAATAGAATTATTTATTGTGACGTGTCTATTTTTATTGTATTTTATCTTGCTTCTTCATTTTATCCCGCTTTGTGAAATAAATAATGTTTTTCTTTATCTAGCAAAATCTTTTCTTTATCTAGAAATTTAAAAAATCACACCTGATTTGATTCATAACAAGTCGAAACGATATTAATTTTTTTTATATCTTCATACTGTAATGTAACCTGTCATGTTTCATTTGACTTTAAAGATAGAATTTTTTTTTCCTATTAATTCCTGGCATATTAGAGCTTGATAATCTTTACTGATCTGTAATTTCAGTTCATGCGCAATTAATCATCTGTTTTTACATTCTCGTATGCGAAGTACAGAGAAAGTATTGTTCGAATTAAGAAAAGTTCAAATAATAAAATTCGAAAGATCTAGTTCGATGTAGAAAGCTGTAGTTCGAATAGTCAAATTCGAAAGATGTAGAAAGCTGTAGTTCGAATAGTCAAATTCGAAAGATGTAGAAAGCTGTAGTTCGAATAGTCAAATTCGAAAGATGTAGTTCGATGTAGAAAGCTGTAGTTCGAATAGTAAAATTCGAAAGATGTAGAAAGCTGTAGTTCGAATAGTCAAATTCGAAAGATGTAGAAAGCTGTAGTTCGAATAGTCAAATTCGAAAGATGTAATTCGATGTAGAAAGCTGTAGTTCGAATAGTCAAATTCGAAATATGTAATTCGATGTAGAAAGCTGTAGTTCGAATAGTCAAATTCGAAATATGTAATTCGATGTAGAAAGCTGTAGTTCGATGTAGAAAGCTGTAGTTCGAATAGTAAAATTCGAAAGCTGTAGTTCGATGTAGAAAGCTGTAGTTCGAATAGTCAAATTCGAAAGATGTAGAACGCTGTAGTTCGAATAGTCAAATTCGAAAGATGTAGAAAGCTGTAGTTCGAATAGTCAAATTCGAAAGATGTAGTTCGATGTAGAAAGCTGTAGTTCGAATAGTAAAATTCGAAAGATGTAGAAAGCTGTAGTTCGAATAGTCAAATTCGAAAGATGTAGAAAGCTGTAGTTCGAATAGTCAAATTCGAAAGATGTAATTCGATGTAGAAAGCTGTAGTTCGAATAGTAAAATTCGAAAGCTGTAGTTCGATGTAGAAAGCTGTAGTTCGATGTAGAAAGCTGTAGTTCGAATAGTCAAATTCGAAAGATGTAATTCGATGTAGAAAGCTGTAGTTCGAATAGTCAAATTCGAAATATGTAATTCGATGTAGAAAGCTGTAGTTCGATGTAGAAAGCTGTAGTTCGATGTAGAAAGCTGTAGTTCGAATAGTCAAATTCGAAAGATGTAGTTCGATGTAGAAAGCTGTAGTTCGAATAGTAAAATTCGAAAGATGTAGAAAGCTGTAGTTCGAATAGTAAAATTCGAAAGATGTAGAAAGCTGTAGTTCGAATAGTCAAATTCGAAGGATGTAGAAAGCTGTAGTTCGAATAGTCAAATTCGAAAGATGTAATTCGATGTAGAAAGCTGTAGTTCGAATAGTCAAATTCGAAATATGTAATTCGATGTAGAAAGCTGTAGTTCGATGTAGAAAGCTGTAGTTCGATGTAGAAAGCTGTAGTTCGAATAGTAAAATTCGAAAGATGTAGAAAGCTGTAGTTCGAATAGTCAAATTCGAAAGATGTAATTCGATGTAGAAAGCTGTAGTTCGAATAGTCAAATTCGAAATATGTAATTCGATGTAGAAAGCTGTAGTTCGATGTAGAAAGCTGTAGTTCGATGTAGAAAGCTGTAGTTCGAATAGTAAAATTCGAAAGCTGTAGTTCGATGTAGAAAGCTGTAGTTCGAATAGTAAAATTCGAAAGCTGTAGTTCGATGTAGAAAGCTGTAGTTCGAATAGTAAAATTCGAAAGCTGTAGTTCGATGTAGAAAGCTGTAGTTCGAATAGTAAAATTCGAAAGATGTAGAAAGCTGTAGTTCGAATAGTAAAATTCGAAAGATGTAGAAAGCTGTAGTTCGAATAGTAAAATTCGAAAGCTGTAGTTCGATGTAGAAAGCTGTAGTTCGAATAGTAAAATTCGAAAGCTGTAGTTCGATGTAGAAAGCTGTAGTTCGAATAGTAAAATTCGAAAGCTGTAGTTCGATGTAGAAAGCTGTAGTTCGAATAGTAAAATTCGAAAGATGTAGAAAGCTGTAGTTCGAATAGTAAAATTCGAATTCGAGATTTTGATGAATTTCAAAGTTTTAGATTTCTCTGAGTTCGAAAAGCATGGTTTTGGTAAATGTATGTCTGTGACAAAGATGACTCGAAAACGCTTTGAGCTAAATGATTGAAATTTTTATGTATGGTATTTATTTCAAATTTATAGATTTCTATTAAATTGTCAGCAAATTCTATTCAGAGGAGGTCTGTTTGTCCATTTGTTCGAGTATAAGTTAAAACGGTAGCTACAAAACAAAGAGAGCTTAATGAGTGAGAGGATTTATAATGTAGATAGTAAATGCACAGATTTAACATCTATTGTGTAGACATTTATCAAACTGTGAGCTTAATCTAACAAGGGGTTGAACGTCTGTCGGTCTGTACTTTCAGAAACATGTAATCTTTTTTCTTTCAGATGTAATCGGATTCTTTGGAACAATTAACTTAACTTTGGAACAATTGACTTAATTTTGTAACTTAACTTTGGAACAATTGACTTAATTTTGTAGGATGAAATTTGTGAAAAAGCATAGAAAACTTCATTAAATGAAAAAATCTGATGGTTTTTTTATTATTATTATTATTTTCTTCTGTAAAATTTAATTTTACGTCAAATTTAAAGATTAATATTAAATCTTAAAAATATCCTGTTGCGCATTTCATAGAAACTACGACTTTTTAACAATAAATGAAAGAAAAATTCAATTTAAAATGTTATGAACTTCTTTAAATTCTTTCATTTTATCTATGGACAACTCTTTCTTCCCGTGTACCGTTTACTCTCCAGGTACACGCCTTCATCTATTTCATATTGCAGTTTCTTGGATAAATTCAGTTCAAAAATGGACTTTCCCAAATTCCATTTCCTGTCTCTGACGCCTGGCGCTCACCGTATTTTACGAGCTCGTCTCTACCTCACCCCCTTTTCCTTACTTTCCTTTCAAAATCCTGACCCCCTTCCTCCCCTTAAAGTATTGATTCCAGCCTCCCTTCTTAACAGCCTGAAAAGCACACGATAAATGATCTTTGCGGCTTAAGAAAGAGTTGGATGACAAACGGACCAAGAAAGTTGTCCAAGTCCGTAAATCATTTGTCGACTCGCGGTGTCGGCAATCGATAGCCAATTCTGGAGACCCAACTTCAACTCTAGTCTCAGGGTTGCCATGAAGAGTTGTAGCATCGGGTTATTAGTTGGGATTAAGGCTGGATTACCAAGGATGGCAACCACCTGAATGGACTACCCCTCTGCCTTTTTGGCCTTTTTGGAGTGGAAATGTATGATGGGATTAGTGGCAGGGTACGGCAGATGGGTTTGATTATTGAAACATAAATTATGAATGCACATAAAGGATTAAAGTCTATTACAAGAGACTATTTTGTTACTGAAATTTTTATAAGGTGGAAATTAACTTTTTTTTTTTTTTATCCTTTTAAAATTTATGAGATGATATTATTTCTTTCTTTTTTCCGTATAATGAAGACTCTTTTTCAGCAAGATTTAATTAGAAGAAAAAAAGATTTATTTTTGATTTTTTTTTTTATCTTTTTGTAAGTAATGATCTATCATCTGTTTTTTTTTTTAAAATTGGACTATAATTTCCATAAATTTTTAACGCCCCAATGAGTAAAATTAATTTTTATAATTAATGAAAAGTCGTATTTTTACTTAATAATTTTATTAATTGTCAGCTATTTCTTATCTAAAATGATAAATTTAATAAAATAAAAGTTTAAAATAACTTTTAAATGAAAAATGATTTTGCGCGAGTTCATTATTTAAGAATTAATACTTTTGGATTTTAATAACAATCTTAAATTGATTTCAAGCCTGATTTAAGTAAAATTTACTTTTACTTTTTAGTGGAATATGCAGCAATTAGTGTAATTAGTGGAATATGCAGTTAAGAGCTTCTAGTTTCTATATATCAAAAATATTTTTAAGATTATCGTAATTGATTTGTGTGTGTGTGTGTGTGTGTGTGTGTGTGTGTGTGTGTGTGTGTGTGTGTGTGTGGCTGTGTGTGTGTGTGTGTGTGTGTGTGTGTGTGGCTGTGTGTGTGTGTGTTTTCCCCTATGGTGGTATAAAGACAGCTCACGAAATATTGAAAAAGTTAGGGGAAAATGAATATTGTTTTCATCGTGTTAAGTCTTTCATTTGTTACGTCTCGTATACAATTCTTTTAACCTATACAGGATGTTTCAAAACACAGGTCAAATCTGAAAATATAATAAGTTACATCTAGATAAAAGCAAATCATCATTCAAAACAGTATTAAGATATTGTTGATGTTGTAAAACTATTCCATTTGTTGACTCTATAAGAATGATACAAAAGAAATGAAAAATATAATTACTGTATGAAAAGCCGATACGTTTAAAGAACATATTTTATGGAACATTCCAGAATTGAGTAACAAATAGCAACAACAATAATTTTTGGCAGCAGAGATTCTACCTTGATGTCGTCGACATGGAAATTAAAGTATGTTAGCTAAAACGCTAAGCATTTATAATTTTTTTCGCTTTGACAGATTAAAAAAAAAAATAATAACAGAAATATCTTGTCTATTCACCAGAATAAGAGTGAGAGACTTGGCGAATTTCTGATATGTGACGTCACGTGTACATATCATATGACGATAGTTCATGATCATAATCATGCCACTGTTGGGCGACACCGCCATGTAGTGTCGCTATCATTTGCCTATCCATCACTATGCCTTGTAGCGCTTTACCAAATGAATAATCCCAATGCGTTGTATTGTATTTATTGTCTGTCTAGTTGTGTTCTAGTACCCTCAGAATGCATCCCAAGAATTTGAAATACGTTATGTAACCAAGATCTTCATCAATCATCGAATTAAAGAAAACTAAGTCCATTAACCCAACTCTACCTGTTCTAATCGAAAAAAAAGTTCTGTGAAAGACAGTAAGTCATTTGTGTCACTTTAAATTCATTATCAGACGGTTTGCTATCCACTACATACTTAAATTGAAACTGAGTGCAGCTGCCTTTAGATCACGTAACATTTGAATTTCTTAAATCAAGAGTTTGAAATTAAAAATCGTTGATGTTCTTTCTATTAATTTCGTTATATTTTTGCGTTTTATTTCAATTATAGTTTTTTCTATAATTGAAAATCGTTCTATTTTTTTTTTTTTTTTTTTTTGAACAAGTGAAACAATATCAGATATTTTTTCTAATTTAGTACAAAGAATAGAACATTAGGACTATCCCAGCTAAGCCGTATGTTTAAAAAATTTGGTAGTTTTAATTCCTTTTTGTCGATGATTTTAAACGATTTTTACCTACCATTATAGTATCTAGCTGATAAATATTATCATATGAGAATCCAGGAACAAAAAAGGATTAATAGCACAATGTTTGCTAGAACTCTAAATATTTTTTTCAGTTTGTTCATACATCTGCAACTTTTTTTCAAAATTTTCTCATATACTCTGTCACAATGAATTATCCCCCATCATGCAGCATAAAATGGTAGACTTTAGGCTAAGCCATGCTGCACAGGTGTTCAGATGTGTATTTTCAATTCCTCATAAATGCGAGTTGTATGCTTCATCTTAGAATAAAGAAAACTGAAGCTGACTTGGTGAGCAATGCTTACGAAATATCTTAATCTTGACATGAATGTAGTGATTTTACTGAATCGAGCGTTCGATTTTTTAAGAATTTTTTTGGCGATTAATCGCTACAATGCGATTAATACACAAGTACCATAAGGGAATATTATTTTTTACGCCTTTCTTCTGATCGATTCAAGCAAAAATACGACATGGAGCTGTAATTGTACTTAGATTACATACTAAATTTCATTTATTTAGGTCATTGCTTTTTTAAATTATTACTTTTATGTACATGTGAAAGTACAAACCAGCAGACGATCTATCCTTTGATAGATGTGATTCAAAATTTATATGTATTATTGATGCTAAAAGTGTGAACCAAATTTCATACATTTAAATTATTGCATTTTTAAGTTATCACATTTATGTACTTAAAAAAAGTATCGATTGACAAATGGTCGCCTCATAGATTTAGCTCCAAAGTTCATATTTATCTTAACTATAGTTGTTGATTCTGTGTTCTAAATTCTACCCGTCTAATTCTATTCGTTTTGTAATTATCATATTATATTCGAACAATCAGATGGATCGACTTCCTCTGAATGAATTTCGTTTAAAATTTGATAAAAAGATACGAATCTGATGTTAAGACCATGTAGCGATTTGGTATCAGCGAGGAGAGATCCTGGTACCTTGTGGTTTGCAGCAGAGTAACATGACCATAGTACAAAAGCAATTGCTCGTGTAGCGTAGCTTTTAACTGGGTTATAATCTTTCACCACAACCAAAAATACTAAATTTCATCCGTCTAGCTCAAATGTTTTATTAATTATCTTGTTCGCAAACGAACAGAATTCTAAATATGTATTTTTCACACTCAAGGATGTCTGAAACGTAGATTGATCAAAAGTTCGAGTTCGAATTTTTTGACGATTACAATATTTTCTCTTTTTTTACGAGAGAGTAAAAACTAGGATTACAGTTTTTCTTTTTATACTCAATACTTTCTTCTTTTTATTCTCAATTTACTTTTTTTCTTTTATTCCTGATTCTGCTTTATTTTGCTTTTTTTTTTTTTCCTTCTTTCGGACAAACAATAAAAAAATAAGGCTTTACCTTGCTAATTCCTGGATGTCTGTGCCATTTAGTTAATTAAATTTTAATTTTACTATGCATTACATACTTCGTTTTAAGTCTCAATAATAATATTTACCAAGATTTTCGTCTTATATATTTTGAAACGATTTCCATTAGACATAGCTATCATTTGAGATAGTTATTTTATTATAGTTATCTCAATATCTTGAACTTAAAGAAAAATAATATATTTCATTTAACCAATAATACTGAGGGTCGTGGCTTTAATGTTTCTGAATCTAAACGATTCTTTAGTTTAACCGAGTTCAGCAGTAGCTGCACAGTTTTTTAAAATCTTTTGCAAAATTTTCGCTTAATATCTCTTTTAATCGGTTGCTTTAGTGTATAAAAGAGAGTTTTGTAGGGGGCCATCATTTTTAAGATTTCAAGTCGGCTATCATTTAATTTCAGCCACATACAAATGACATGAATTTCCGGCTGCTTATGGAATCGCATATTACTCTTTCAATGCCCTGCTCTCGTCCTATTCCGCAGAAGTGGGTCATCCAATTGTGCCTTTTAATGAAATACCGTTTTGGTTGGAGCCCTGCCAAATAGGGAATTAAGTCCCCCCTTCCCCTAGAAATGATTCCAGAAAAGAAAACACTCCTTGCCTCCGCAGAACAATTTCAATTTTAGCTCGGGGAATAAATGCACTCATTATGAGCGCACATTTGGCTTGCGGAATTTGAGTGGAAAAATTACTGCTCTACAAAAGTGCTGACTGCGCTCGATGTTTCTTAATGTCGTAAGCAAATTTGTGGGGAAGCAACTTTTTTTTTTTTTTTTTTTTTTTGGTTTAATGAAGTATTTTTTTTTTTTATTCCGAATTCGAATGTATGAGAAAGTAAAAGAGTTTTATGGCATTTATTTTTGCGATTTTAATTTTTTTCTGAGTTACTTTTTAAGTACTTTGGAAGAAAAATGTAATGGTTTAGATTTCAAAAAAAAACAAAAAAAAAAAAAACACCTTATTTAAGAGTGTAATAAGTATTTTTTAACGACAGTTTTTTTAAGATTTTATTATTGGACTTTCTAAGCTTCTTCTTCTTGTCTTTTTTTTTTTCCCAAAAAAAATAGCAATTTTTTTGAAAATTCTTTTTTATTACATCCCTATAAATTAAAAATAATTTGAAATCGCAATTTTGCAATTACCTCTATTAATTTTATTTTATAATTATTATCTTATTTGAAAAAAAAAATATTATATTCATTTTTTAAAATATTATTTTTTATTGAAATTGTCCGAATTTTTCGATAATTCGTTTTTATTTTCTCAGCCTGGGATGTTGGTTTCTCCTTTTAACAAATATGGAGTAAGTGGTGCCGCCATCTATTGTCGAAATACGAAACGTTTTGTTTGCGAATTTAATGTTTTGGGCAGGAGACTTTTTGTGTTATAAAACATATCAGAATAAAACTACCCTGATAAACACATAGATGTTAAAATGTTTCCTAATATTTTTTAATTAAAAATATTAGAATCTTAGAAAAAAAATTTGCTTGCGCGGTATTTCAAATCTTTTTAGTATATCTTCGAAAAAGGAAATTACCTCTTGATTTTACTTGTAAAATAACGATAGCATGGTTCTCTTAAGTGAGTCACTCTTTGAGTTTGGATTCACCAAATTTAATTTTGTATTCCACCTGACAGAACTCTTAAAGAATCTTATTTTCATTTTAGTAGTGTTGTTTTTCGTAGTTGAAATAATATTTAAAAGACAAAATATTTCGTGATAAAATTTCATCTTAAATTATAAATATTGATTTCCTTTATCTCGCGAATAGCGGACAATAAAATGAATGATAATCCTGGCAAAGAATGCCGGTTTGCCAAAATTTTCTTCGAAATCATTAAAATTATTTTTACGCCCTATTTAAAATTTACAAGATTAACCTATAACCGCTATTTTTCTTAACTTCTTTTATGTAGCTGATATTTGAACGTTCATTAAATATCTAAATGAACTGCTTTTATTTATTTATTGTAATACCACTTCTCCGTAATTGAAGTTATTTTTTGTAGCATCAACCTAAAATTGTTTTTAGGTATTGCAGGGGTGTTTGTGCTCCGGGGATTTTGAACTTCGATACCCGGAAATTCCGGGGATCGTCGTTCAAAAGGAAGTAGGAATAATAATGAATTATTTATTTTGATCTGAGTAATTTTGTTTGCTTTGAAAGCAGAAAACGCAAGGTCAGTGTGTGTAGTGAAAACTTTTCCTTTCTTTCTCCAAAGGCAGTGATAATGCGTGAAAAGGGGGAAAAAAACTTCTTTTTTGTTCTTTCCTTATTGCGAGTTATGACTCATTCCCCCGGTTCTCGGACATTCTCTTCTGGATTCTTTTCGGTAAGTAGGCGTGGCAGAAAAAAAAGGGAGAGACTTCGTTCGACCAGATGTGCGATCACGTGACTCTGAGTTCAAAGGTCTTATCTCTCCTGGCGTGGCGCCAATAAGTAGATAAGGGGGAATTTTCGCCGTATTAGCTATTTGTCATTGATCGCTTCGCAACTTTTTTTTCTCCGCTGTGTAAAATTTTCGTTTCATTTATTGATGCACGTGTAAATTTTTCGTTTCGTTTATTGAAATATTTTTTTTTATTTATGTACGCAAGAGAATTTCACTATGAAATTTCTCGATATAAATAGTGATATTATACAATTAGAAGAAGGTGCCCGGAATGCATTTAGGTGGAATTGGATTGAACGGAGAGATGGTAATGGGGATACCATCGGCACATGGTGCAAGAAAATAAATGTTGCTGGACAAGCATATTGTGTTTTTTGTAACTCACTGCTGAAGTATGGTGGGGAAGGATTCAAGGCTTTCACAAATCATTCTAAAACTGTGACCACATAAAATATTCAAAGTGCATTACACATTCAATGACTTTAAGTAATTATGCTAATTCAAAAAATGCTGATGACTTACTGGAGACTGATGCTCGGCCATTGGATATAGTGACAAGAAAAGCACGCCAAGAGGTATTAATAACTTCGTTTATCGCCGAGAATTCTCTTTCTTTCAATGTAGCTCCCAATTTAATTGAACTCTGCAAACAGTTGAGCCGCGATCAGACGGCACTAAACTCGTTGGAAATGTCCAGGACTACTGCATGTTATAAGATGAAATATGGGCTCGCAAAAACTATTAAGGAAAATATCATTAAAACTTTAAAGGAGACTCCATTTTCTCTAAATTTGGATGAAAGTACTAGCAATGCTCAAGAAAGTATACTGGCAATATTGTTGCAGTTTTATGACAACAATCAAAATGAAGTTGTAGTTCATCATTTTGCATCTCTAAAGATGGAATCTTGCAATTCAGAAGCTGTTTTTAAAGCAGTTGTTAATACTATTGAAGATAATAATATTCCATGGGCAAACTTAATTAGTGTATTAATGGACTCATGTAACACCATGCATGGAAAAAAAAAGGGTGTTGAAACCAGACTACGATCAAACAAAGCACCCCACTTATTAGATATTGATGGTGACACATGTCACACAGCTAATAACTGTACAAAAAAATTATCTTCATGTTTTGATAGATAGATTTGTTTGATGACATCTATTTTGATATGAAAAGCTGCAGTAAAAGAGAAAAAATTTTCAAAATCTGTGAATCCCTTGCCATTAAAAAACTTAAGCTCTTGAAGAGACCAGACCATAGGTGGGTGTACATTTTATGTGTTTTAGAAAGAATCAAAGATCTGTGGGATGCTCTTGTTGCATTTTATTTTCACTACTTGGATTATTTTTCTTATGTTGAAAATATACAATAAAAGAAATATTTCTGCAGCTCAGAAAAAAATTGTTGAAGGGGTGTATTCTTGCTTGCATTCCCAACAACTCACAAAGGATGCTTTAGCTCGGAAAAAAAGAATACTAAATGGGTTATTTGTTATGCAAAACAAAACTTTATTGCATATGGCATTATATTCAGCAGTATTACCAGAGTTCAACACATATATTAAATTATTTGAAACAAAAAAACCAATGCTTCATTTAATACATTCCAGTATTTATAAATTGATGGCAAAATTTTTCTCTTTTTTTATGAAGCCAGAAAATATAGAGTGCACATCTTATAATGATTTATTAAAGGTTGATGTCACAAATCCAGAATTCCATCTACCTAGCAAAGTAATATTTACTGGTGCAGAAGCTTCCACTCTTCTGAAGAAATTATCAAAAAATCATCCAATAGCAAAAGAATTCCAAATTTCTCTGATGAAAGCTTATACTAATACAGCACAGCATATGAAACAGAAATTACCCCTTAAAAATTCATATCTATTTAGTTTTGCAGCATTAGATCCAGAGCTAAGAGGTAAAACCAGTATAATATTAGCTTTTGAAAAATTATCTTTTATGTCCCATATTTTTAGTGATAATGAAAAGTCAAAAGTAGAAGCTGAAATAAGGTTATACCAGAGTGATATTGATATCACCAAAGAAATGCTCTACACATCTGATGAAAGTGGAAATCAAGTCAAGTGTACAATTGATAAATATTGGTCTAAAGTTTTTAATTTAAAAGATAATTTCACAAATGATTATAAGTATCCTACATTGGCTAAATTGGTCAAAGCCTGCCTTAGCTGCTTCCATGGCCCATTAGTGGAAAGTGCATTCAACTTAATGGATACACTTGTCACTGACTATAGAACCTCTCTTAAGATTGATTCCCTAGATGCAGTGCAGACTATTAAATATGATTTAATGGCTTCTAAAGAAACCTCATGTGAAAAATATGGCTCAAAAAATCCAATGACTGATCCAATTCACAAAGATCTCTTACTGAATATGAACAGAAGTTGGAAAACATATCAAGAGGACTTAAAAACATGTATTTCAGATGAGTCACCTATAAAAGTCTCTGAAAAACCTTCTACATTAGCAGAAAAGCAAACTGCTTCTACCTCTGCATGTGCAGTTCTCGAGGAAATTTCTTCAACTGTAAATGAGAAAAATAAAAGTCAACCTTCCTGCAATTATGAAGTTCACCACAAAAGAAAGACAAGCCCACAAACATCAGAAAATAAAAAAAAGCAGCAGAAATTAGATAATTTTTTTTAAAGAATTAATTTACTTAATTTAAAATATTTACATAAAATGTAGTAGTTTATATGTTTGAAAATTTATGGTTATTAATTTTGCAAAAAAAGTAATTCATTGAACTTTTATAATTAGGTCATTCAATACTTCATAATTGTAATTTTTCATTTCTCTCCCCCCCCCCTCCCTTCTCGAAACTCCAAAATGTCGGTAGTAAGTCCGTAAAAGTTTCAGGGGATTTTTTGGGGTCCCACAAACACCCCTGGTATTGCTTCAAAATTATATTGACTGTTAATAAACTAGTCTTAAGAAAATTAAATTAAAATGAAATCTGCGATCACAAGTTTCAAGTTATCATGTGAGAACATTATTATTTTTAAGTCATTATTTGTCTTAATTAATTAAAGTCATTAACCAGTTTAAACCGATCTCTCTCTCTCTCTCTCTCTCTCTCTCTCTATACATATATATATATATATATAATATTCCATTTTTCTAGCTGTCAAGGTTTTGGAGCTCGACCGATTTTGAAATAAAATAACAGCTATGATGTCATAGTTCTACGTCAACCTTTTAAAAACGCATCTGCTGTCAAAGAAGCTTACGTAATAATAAAGCAATACTGGTAAAAGCAGGTCAACCTTTTAAAAACGCATTTGCTTTTAAAGAAGCATGCATAATAATAATAATAATGCGATGCTGGTAAAAGCAGATAAAAAATTATGTGCGATTAAAAGATGATGATGAAAATTGCCATTCATTGCCAACGCGATTTCGCGCTTCAAAACCCCCTAACCTAAACAACATCATACTCTCACATGATAAAATAAACTGCTTTGAAATGCACTCATTACAAAAATTTAATAATTACATTCGATATGGACTTGTAAATGTCGATTCTAATATTGATGGTCATGGTTTTGCATCGATAAATTGTATCCTGCAAGGCAATATGAAGAAAATTGCGAATTTGTGAATCTTACTCCGATTAATAGTATCCTACCGACGAATATTAAGAAAATTGAGAATCAGTGAAAATGTATTCTTTCTTTGTAAATTTTGTCATGCTGAAGTTTTTCTTTCGTTTTCAGCTCCGTCTAGCCTGTCTAAACGTGCGGCCGAATGGGAGAGTGACTCCGGTCACATGAGTGATGTGCTGCCGCGAGGCAGCCAAACTTTGAAACGGCCTCAGCCCAGGAGACACCACACCGTCGGTTTTGAGACCGGAAGCATGTCGAGCCTTCCCAGGCCAAGCCTGGACTTGGAGGTGAGCTTTTTCTCTTATATTTCTTAGGATATTCGAATTTATCAATTCCAAATGCTGTCTGACTGCTTGTTAATCCACACATTGTGAAATGTTTTGAATATTGCATCTTTATTTTTTGAACGAATAAAATGACAAATTGAGGATTTCTGGAACCTTCAGGAACAGAGATTCTTCTTCATGAACTTTCCAGAACAATGCCTCCTATCTCCTTTCATGATCATACAGATCCGCCGGGGAAGTTTATATATATATATATATATATATATATATATATTGTTATTGTTGTTTGTCTAATGAGGGTCGTTAATGTTTGATTGGGAGAACAGAGATTATTGAGAGATGAACCAGAGCTGTTTTTTATAAAACAAGTGACCAAACAAAAATGTCGATTCCCTTTAAATTTCCAGAACAGCTCCTCCTGCTAATCCTTCATAAACTTGTCAACCTGCCAGGAAAATTTAGTAGATATCCCTTGTCTAATGAAGGGCATTAATGTTTGGTTGGGAGGACAAAGGTCAATGAAGGATGGGCGACAAACTGTTTACGTAAGACAAATGACCCATAAAATGTCAATTCACTTTGAATTTTCCGGAACAACTCCTCTTGCTAACCCTTCATAAACTTATCAACCTACCAGGAAAATTTAGTAGATATCCCTTGTCTAATGAAGGGCATTAATGTTTGGTTGGGAGGACAAAGGTCAATGAAGGATGGGCGACAAACTGTTTACGTAAGACAAATGACCCATAAAATGTCAATTCACTTTGAACTTTCCGGAATAGCTCCTCCTGCTAACGCTTCATGAACTTAGCAACCTGCCAGGAAAATTTATTAGATATCCCTTGTCTAATGGGGGACATTAATGTTTGGTTGGGAGGACAAAGGTCAATAAAGGATGAACGACAAACTGTTTACGTAAGACAAATGACCCATAAAATGTCAATTCACTTTGAACTTTCCTGAACAGCTCCTCCTTCCGACTCTTCATGAATTTATAAACATGCGAGGAAATTTTAGTACGTATTATTTGTATAATGAGGGGCGTTATGATTTGCTGGAAGGACATGGATTCATGGGAGATGAATTAAGAGCTGCTCTGTATAATGGAAATGACAGAAGAAGAAAGAGTAGTTGGATTTGATTTTTGAAGAAGCAACAATTAGTGAAATTGTACATTTGCCAAGGAAGGGTTTAATCTACATCGATAATTGGCAGTTGAAGCTGTTTGGCCTGGGGCACATGCGACTCTACCTACAATAAAATAAATCTGACAATTAAGTTATAGTTCATGACTGGTTAGCAAATTTCGAATTCTAGAAACTATAATATTTTAATTCCCTTTCTCGTAGACAAACAAATAAGCACCTAAAATTCAAAATATATCGCAGAATAAAGAGTAACTTTGAAGTGAATTGTATTAGTAGCATATTTTAATTACTAGAAATTTGTACGTATGTAGGCGGTGCCTTCTTTGTGATTTCGGACGTAAACATCGTCATTTGGGAGTTGGTGTTGAATTTATTGTATAATTATTTTTAAAATGCAATAGTTCATAGTACGTATTTAAAATTCAGTTTTCCTATCTTCCAGATTATTTAGGTCTATTATTATGTAATATTTTGGTTTTCGAATAATTAATAAAACTTAATTGGCTTTTAAGAGTAAATTGTGACTCCAAATCACATGAATTCTTTACTTCTTTAAATTTTAAACATTGTAAATAAGAAATAAAAGAATTATCATACATGTTTTTCTAGATTAAAATTAATTTCATTTTAAATATATTGTTTATAACCTAAGGATGGAATATTTTTAATTTGTATTATTCAATTGTATTCAAAATAGAAATCTTGTATTATAATAATTGTACTATTAAGGTATTGTTGATAATATTACATAATTACAAATATTAAGATTCAGTTCAGGAGTATTAATTCGATAGCGAATGAGCCCCTTTCACTATATCAATTTAGAAACCTCAACTTTATGTGAAATTGTGGTAAAAATATATGCAGCAGAATAATAAAAAGAATAATTTTGTTATTCCGATTTTACATTATTTCCAAAATATGTTTACATTCGTTTTCCAAAATTTGTATCAATTTTATAAACAACAAAAATGTTAGGTACCGTACTTCGAGAAATCCTGCCTTAAGGTAAACTGACCGGCATAAATCCTGGAATTGGAATTATGACTTTTTTTTTTAATTTAAAAGCACACCAAGGAAGTAACCGTGTGAAATTGAGAAAAATTCTTTTATATTGCAATCCATATATTACTCATAACGGTAATTCATTTTTTTTATAACAGTTGTTTTGTAGAATTATTTTCTTCCTACCGACAAGTTTCTGTTGATTCTATATCTATCGGCACATAAATGTATCAATGGAAACTATCTCAAATATCGTGCTGCCATCTGCTGAATTTCGTCCCAATAACCCAACTATCAAAATATCGAAAAATCGTGATATTAGGCGCTGCAATGATTTCTTAAATAGTTTTTAATTCGTTTTTACGTACCACTATTTATAAGATCGATAATGATAAAAGAAAGAACAAAATTAATGAGATATCTAAATGACAAAAGCTCAATAGCTTCTAATCTACAAATAGTTGTGAAATGATTTGGAATATAAATTTTGTTTGATATAAAATTGATTTCGATTGAGAATTAAGAAACTGGGTATTGGTTCTTTTTTATAAAATCCAGTCCATAAAGATTTGAAATCGAGAGTGGTATTCTTCCGTTGATTAAAAAATTTCGTTTGCATGACTGACCCAAACATGGAATATGTGAGCTGAAATTCAAATAACTCTGTCCCAAATTATTTTATTTCACTGAATTTAACTAAAATCTTTCTAAAAGATTATCAAAAATTTACAAACCATTATATGAAATGTTCTTATTTTCCAAGAATTGGTCTGTATTTCTAAATGAAGAGAATTTCAATAAATAAAAATTTTCCCATTTTAATTTATTTTGAGGTAAAATCTAACAATTTTTGGGAATTAATTTTAAAATAGCAATTTCTATTACATTAGCACTTTTCTTTAAGCTGTTTAGCTAAGGTAGACATGGAATATGTTAGCAAAAATTCAGATAACTACGTGTCAATTTATTTTATTTTGTTGAATACAATTAAAAAAATCTTTCTAAAAGATTATTCAAAATTTACAAACAACTATACGTAACATTTCTTACGTGCTTATTTTACAAGAGTACTTTTAGAATTTTAAATGAATAGAATTTCAATAAATAAACCTTTTCTTGTTTTAATTTACTCCGCATATGAAATCGAATTAATTTTAATTTTTTGGAAATTAATTTTAAAACTGTAGTTTGTCTTATTAGTACTTTTTTTAAACTGCGATGGCTGTTAAAAATGTTCGTTTTACTGCTATTTTATGAAATAAAATGTATACAAAAGTTCTGCCAAATGTCTGGTGAATGTTTCAAATATCATCTGTTTGTTTCTCAGTTTTCAATGTTTTATGCTTGAAAGCTTGTATAATTATTAATAACAATTGTAATAATAACGGTCAATCCTGGCTATCTATATTTTGTTATATAAACGTCTTACATTTAACATCTCGTTCTTTTTAAAACAACCTTCTTCTTATTTTTTTATAATCTTTTTCTCTAATAATTATGAAATAAAATTTGAGAGTGAAATATTTTGGGAGGTGGGAAATGCACTTAAGCCATTTTTAAAAAAAAATTTAATTTAAAAGTAAGTGAAATTTTAGATTTGTCTTGGAAAACGTTTGGAAAATAATTTATTTATATGTTAGAATAAAAAAATAATCGTTATTTCATGGACCTATTAGTGCACGCTCATGTTCTTCAATATATTATTATGTTCTCATACTCATGTTCATTTTCTTAAATGATCATTCTCATGCTTATGTTCTCATGTTAATGTTCATGCTCATGTTCATCTTCTTAAATGATCATGTTCATGCTCATGCTCATGTTCTTAAAGGATTATATTTACTTACTTAAATCTTTTCTAATTTGATTTTTTAAATTTTGAATTTTACTTCGTTATTTATTATGTTTATTTACGTTTTGAAATTATGACGCTATGTATCTATTACAGACATTATACATTTTGGCACAAAAACGTATTTCAGCATTTTTGGAATTGGATTTTATCATTTTTGAGATCGATTCATTTTCTTTTATGTAATAACTCTATAATATGTTTATATCTCATGAACATTTTATATGAATTTTTTCGTTTTATTTTTCACTTCATGATTCTTATTTTACTTCTCTTTGTTCATGCTTCGCACAGTTGATTATTTCATAAAGTTTTTTTTTTTTTTTTAAGCTTGTATCATGTTTGCGAATATCGCATATTGTAAAACAAATGCTTCGGGCAGTTTGTGGTGCCATCTTTTGTTGAATCTGGTCTGCAATGTTAAAAGAGTTGATTTCATTCTAAATTATTTATGTATAAAATTTTATTAATTTCATTTCTGGTATCATACATTAGATAAATTTCATTATTTTGCGATTAATCTCGATCGTTGGCTAGTAAACAGAAAATAAATTTCCTAAGAATACGATTTTGACTCCGTCTAATATCGATTGACCACATTTTCCGCGTGCTGTCATCTGTCGGTAGCTTACAGAAGAATTCCGTGTTACATAAAATCCATTTCAGTGATTTCAAATATATTTTTTGATGGATATCGCATAACAGTATCGTTTGCAGAATTCTAATTTGAGTTGCATCCTAATTAGAGATTTTGACCAACCTTGCCATTTCGGATCTTTTTGAGCGCGAAAAACACATTTTTGGAATGATGTCTGAGCATTATGCACATGATAATTCTAAAAGATAGATGGATGGAATTTGTTATGTGGTCTTGATATCAAATGAATAGATTTTTATCAGTTTTATGCGAAATCAATTCTCTGGAAGTTTGTCTATCTGTCCAAATGTGAATAACCCTGCTAACTATAAAACATAGAAAGCTAGATAGTTAAAATTTACTATGCAGTTTCAGCATCTGAATTAAAATTCCGTATGAAATTTTTAATACTTTTCTTCTAGGGGCTGATTGTGTGACAATATTCAAAAACGTAATGTCTAGATGAATGAAATTTGAAATATGATTTTACTGCCAATATTGTTGTTCTGCGACATTTTTTTTTTTAAAAATCAGTAGAAAAAAAATTATCCAAAATACTTACTCGGTTTTCATTACTACACCACAATGCACAAAATTCTCATATGCGGGAATCAAAGAATAAGAAATCTGAGCGTTCTTGGTGCCTTGCTTGACGTCTACAGATTTAATCCGAGGAGAGAACCTTTAATTGATAGTTGGCGATAGAATTTCGAGCGATCATTCCTACTGGTTCTTATGTATTAACTTTCATATTTAATTTCCCTTTTGTATGTCACTAGATGATGTATTTACTTTGGGAATCTTACTAGCGAACCAGTCGCCAAGTCCCAATCACTGGCCCGGTTTCGCCGATTTTTGTTTAATCTGAAAGCTCATGATATGCTGTCAAAAATCCCCTGCCTTCCTCTGTGTTTCATTTTTTTTTAAAAAATCGAGTGAAAAAAGCTTTTTTATAATGAATTCTCTACGGGAAAAAAACCCTCTACAGAATTCCTCAGCCACAACCATTTAACTGATTTCAATATTTTTCGTAAATATAAAATTGTATATAACTCACAACTACTGTGACTATTCGAAAATGTTTGCTTAATATCTCCTGAAAATGAATGTTCTTGACTCCTTGGTATGTCATTATTGGTTGTCTACCCCTACCTTTTCATTTCGAAAAATTTTACAAAATAAAATTTTGAAATAGTCCTCAACATCAGTGTCATCAACTTTAGTTACCAGCTTCGAAGTATAGCTAATCAATAGGAATGCTTTAGCTTTATTTTGCTCGTGTATTTTAAAATAATACTTTTCTTTACGTTTATTTATATTATTATAATTTATTATAATAATATAAATAAACTCTACATGCCTTGATTAGTTTCATTAAAAAGAACTAACTAACTAACATACCTTGATTAGTTTCATTAAAAAGAACGCCGCCTTTGTGTATTAAATGTGATATTAATCTAGCCATGTAAATCAATTTTAATTAAATGGAATCTCTCTTTCAATATCTTTTGAAATTGATAAGTAGGAGATAAATGACCATTAATGAAATATCCAGGAATCTTTTTTTATTATTCATACCAAATAAAAATTGTCAAAATCGGTGCATTAGTTAAATTCAGTATTTATAACTGGGTCGCTCTATCTTTTCCTTTACAGAGAATATACATTGACATAGTGCTTTTGAGATTTTCCTAAAAATGATCAATGGTTAAGAAAAAATTATAATTGATTATATATTAAAGTGTCATTAATTTTCATAGGAAATTTTTTTTACAAATGGTGAAATTGGTGCGGTGGGTTTCATTGTGTCAACGGTTCTTTAATTTTGCTAATTATTTTAAATATAGATTTTCGACGAATAGCTAATTCATGAAGATGACTTGTCTTTATTATTATTATTTGAAGCGGCATTAGAACGTGTAAAGGAAGCTGAGATAACTAATTGCTTCGTTATATAAAGGATGTCCGAAAATTAACTCAGGATTTGAATTTGCCACCATTCTACAGTAAAATGTTGATAACCCTATTAAAAAAACATTTGGCTCCAGTTTAGAGTTAGCAAATAAGGGAGCATTGCACGATAGAACAACGTATTTTTATTGTTGAACAGTATTGCAAAAATAATGAAAGTCTGACGACCACAGCATGAAAAATTGAGAATTGGCCCCCCTAGATCGTGTGAATTAACTCCTTTGGATTTCTTTTTGTGGGGTTATTTGAAGTTAAAATTCTATGCCAACAAGCCCACAAGCACCGTGCGTTGAAAGAGGAAATTCTGTGCTGCATCACAGAAATTAAGAAATCTTTATGCAAAATAGTCTTGGAAAACTTAGACAAAAAATGCGTATGTGCCAGCAAAACCGTGCAGGCCATTTGACCTATTTGTTATTCCATACATAACCCTATCCTATGTACTTTACGATTCATTAAAAATATAATGATTAAAAGGAAAAAAAAATCTTTGTTTTTTTATTGAATTCAAATCTTGCGTTAACGCGTTTTCTATTGTGTAACGCTTCATTTTTATTGACTCTAAACTATCAGCTGCCAAATGTTTTTTAAAAGGGTTGCCAAAAATTTACTGCACAAATAGTGGCAAGTTCAATTTTTGCGTTAATTTTTGGACACCCTTACCCTTTTTCAGTAAAAATCAGTATATTTTTCAAAAAATATGACTTTAGACAACGCAATAAACGAATTACCATGTCAGTAGCTTGTGTTTTTTTTCCATCTCCTCCTCCATCTTTTAAATAAATTATTTAAATTTCTGTCATGCAAACTGATAGCTAATTCCTAAATTCTACTAAGCACAGCTCTTCTAATTAGTCTTTTCATTATCTTTTATCTTTAATGTGTTGTAATGACTTCATTCTAATATTCAATCCCTGAATTACTTGCATGCCTGCACTGTATAAAAATGCATATTAGTTAAATGGGAACTCGTCGCCTTCCTCGAACGTATATTTTTTGCCGACCCCTCTTCCTCCGCAGCATATAATTTTCACACCCAGGTCGCAGCCTCGAAGAAACCCTGTCAGGTACAATGGCCTTTGGATTGATTCGGAGGTTTCCACGGCAACGCCTACAAAACTTCCTACATCCCGTCTCCATGGAAACGCATCCGTCGGATGAAATTGCGGATCCATCGCTCAAGGAAAGTTTCTTATTTAAACCGATAAGACGATTGGAGGGGGGGGGGGAGTAAGAAATTCAATTAATTTAGTTTCCTGAGAAAATTTTTAGACGATTTTTCTTTCATTTCCTACTTCTACTTGATTAATTGCTACGAGCGAATTTTTTTTGTATATTAGTTGGAGAAAAATTTTTGTCCCTTTTTTTAATACTGTACGGAAACTCATATCTGTTCACTATAAATCATATTTAGTTTTTATTCAATTAGTTTTACTTTACTTTTTTCGTGAGGTTTGAATTTATTAGTTTGCTCTTTTTCTCCGTATCTGTGAGTGAGCTTGTGATATCTCCGCGGTATTAAAGACACTAACAATTTTATGACTGCGAAAAAAATGTATTTGCGATGAAAATTTCTTTTTGCTTTTGACAGTAGAAAAATTATTCTACAAATGAAACTGTTGGAATTCAAGTCTATCTCATCATTTCGTTGACGTAATAGTCTTTTATGCAGTTTTGAAGATGATAGATATAGGCAAGAATAAAATATTTACAGCGTCATTTTTTTCCTAACAGAATTGCATATTGTCTCCTTAAAAACCTACGGAAAAATCGTTGCACAGAAGAAAAAAATTTCCTGATTGTTCTTTTAGACTGGAATAATTTGTTTTTCGATTTCTTGCTCAGGAAGAATCTTGCTAACCCGTCTTCTGATTTGGAAGACGGATTATTTTGGATGTAAAACGAGGAAAAGCAAGATAAATATTGACGAGATTGATATTATTGCTAAAAGTGAAAACAGACGTCAAAGTTAAAAGTATAACTCATTTCTTTCGATTAACATTACGAACTTGTGTGGTAATTAATGAACAACATAGATGTCAATACATTGCAACGACGGCATTGCAGTGATACAACGACGAATGAAATAAACTCACCTAGATGAATAATTGCAAGTAAACGCTGCAGTTCTTTCGACTAAGATTGGATGTTCATTTCCTTTTACATAAAAAAAACACCCGAATGTTGCCAGAAGTTAATGGACCTCATTCATGTGAATTCATTGCAATGATACAATGACGCATCGAATAAATTCAGCTAGATGAATAATTGCAAGTAAACTCTGTAGTTCTTTCGACTAAGTCTCGATGTGCATTTCTATTTGCGTAAAAAAACACCTGAATGTTTGCAGAAGTTAACGGACCTCATTCATGTGAATTCATTGCAGTGATACAATGACGCATCGAATAAATTCAGCTAGATGAATAATTGCAAGTAAACTCTGCAGTTCTTTCGACTAAGTCCCGATGTGCATTTCTATTTACGTAAGAAAAACACCTGAATGTTGCATAAGTTAATGGACCTCATTTATGTGAATTCATTGCAGTGATACAATGACGCATCGAATAAATTAAGCTAGATAAATAATTGCAAGTAAACGCTGCAGTTCTTTCGACTAAGTCCCGATGTGCATTTCTATTTACGTAAGAAAAACACCTGAATGTTACCAGAAGTTAATGGACCTTATTGATGTGAATTCATTGCAGTGATACAATGACGCATCGAATAAATTAAGCTAGATAAATAATTGCAAGTAAACGCTGCAGTTCTTTCGACTAAGTCCCGATGTGCATTTCTATTTACGTAAGAAAAACACCTAAATGTTGCCAGAAGTTAATGGACCTCATTGTTGTGAATTCATTGCAGTGATACAATGACGCATCGAATAAATTAAGCTAGATAAATAATTGCAAGTAAACGCTGCAGTTCTTTCGACTAAGTCCCGATGTGCATTTCTATTTACGTAAGAAAAACACCTAAATGTTGCCAGAAGTTAATGGACCTCATTGATGTGAATTCATTGCAGTGATACAATGACGCATCGAATAAATTAAGCTAGATGAATAATTGCAAGTAAACTCTGCAGTTCTTTCGACTAAGTCTCGATGTGTATTTCTATTTGCGTAAAAAAAACACCTGAATGTTGCCAGAAGTTAATGGACCTCATTGATGTGAATTCATTGCAGTGATACAATGGCGCATCGAATAAATTAAGCTAGATAAATAATTGCAAGTAAACGCTGCAGTTCTTTCGACTAAGTCTCGATGTGCATTTCTATTTACGTAAAAAAAAAATTAAAAAAACCACCTGAATGTTACCAAAAGTTAATAGATGTCATTGATGTGAATTCACTCTAGTGATACAATGACGGATCGAATAAACTCACCTAGATGAATAATCGCAAGTAAACGCTGCAAGTCCTTCAACCAAAACTTCGATATACACTTTATATATAGATATATGTATATGTATGTGTGTATGTATAGACCTCATATGTATATTTATGTATGTATATACCTCGTGTATATATATATATATATATATATATATATATATATATATATATATATATATATATATATATATATATATATATATATACACGCACGAATTTATTCCTAAAGTTAATTGATGCATTGCTGTGATACAGTGATCAAATAAAGTGAAGAAATTTTGGTTTACAATTTAGTACATTAATAAGTTGTATCAAATTTTGAACCATATTTGTCAAAAGTTTGTTTGCTCTTTAATTAGGTATATAAACACAATGACTTTAGATTCTATGCCGAACTTCATTTATTTGGGATTACAATTATTCTGTGTCAAATTTTAGTTTTAATTGGGTGGGGAAAATGTTCAAAATACGCATTCGGTTATCGGGTATTATTTGCCAAATGGTAGACTTAGTATGCCAAAGATCTGTATTTTTTAACAATCGTTCGCCAATGTCATACAGGATCTTCATGTCTTGCCCTATTCCTTAAAAGTCGCTCCTATTGGATTTAAAGAGCATTGTTTGTTTTGTGCTTTCTCTAATAATTTGTTTTTCAATAAACTGTTATTCATTAATATGAACTAAATATAAAACCAATTTAAATTTTTTGATAAATTAGTAGTTAAATAATTCACCCATGTCCTTAATTTTTTTTTGTTCTATTTACAAATAATTTTCTCTTTTTCAATAATGGAAATTTATCTTTATTCAAGGTTTAATTAATTCGATATAAGATTTGGTATCTTTAACATGGGTTGATTATCAGCATAATTGTGTCTTTTAGCGAATTATGTACTCTGGTTTGTATGGCATGAATAAATCTTATTAGTTGCTGTCAATCTAAAACTGCTAAACTTTTAATTAGATAAACTAACGCAACCGTAGCACCACCATAAAAGCTTTTAACTTTTTTTTTTTATCTTTATCATGCTTTTTAATTGTGGTATGTCAATTTTACTGAAGATACTTTTACTTTTGGGCCGGAAGTTTTAACTTGACCTGATCAAATTTACAGATTGTCCATATTAATGATGATTCCAAAATTTGAAGCTGTATTTGTTTTGTCTTTTTGCCATCTTTCATAATGGAATAAACTGTTTCTTTCAGAAACTATGACAGAATTGCATTTATTTAATAATTTAAAAGTCATTCAGCGCCTAGCAGCGCAGAATGCTGGATTATGACCTCGAGTACGATTCCGCGTCTTACTTTATTTGCTCTGAACAATATTCTAATCGGTCCAGTGGGGAGAGGGTGCCTTGCCAAAAGCTTTCTCGTGTCCTTGCTTGTTTGGAGAGAGTGTTTGTCCTCTTCTGTTCGCCGATGGTATCGATCGCTTTCGACGGAATCATTCCTCCAGCTGAGCTGTTTTTCAGAAGAAACAGTCCTGGAAGGCATCCAGCAACGCTGAAGGGGTCGCCTGACAGGTTGAGTGGTAAATTCGACCAAACGGTGGCCCATATTTCTTTTTATGGCGCCTTTTCAGGAAATGGTGGTTGCCAGACGTATAAATCCATCGATGTTGTCCACTTGAATGGGCATTTAGAGCAGTATATTTGGGACTCTCTTTTAGTTAAAATGTCAAAAAAATTGACTTGCACATTCTTGTTATAAATGTAAGCTATATATTTGATAGGATCATGTGCTGACTTTACCATATTTTGTTGAGAATCGAATAGTGTTTTCTGCATTAAAACAGGAAACTGACACTGTATTTGTTCTCTTTTTTTAAAAAAACATCGGTACAAAAGTAAAGATTCATTTTAGGCATGCTATTTTAAAGTTCCGTTTGTTTTCCAATTTTTTCATGTGTGTTTGGATTTAAAGAAATGAAGTTTGCTTGATCTCTACAAATATGCAACTTAACATTGAAATAATCTGCATCTTCGACGATTGGAATAATAAATAAGTAAGCCATTCGGAGCCCAACAATGGCAAAAGAAGGTTTTTCTTGCTAATCTGCTGCAGTGGTCTTCTCGAAAATTTTTTTGTAATAGAGATCTCAAAAAAAAAAAAAAAAAAAAAAAAAACTCTTAGTCTCTCTCTTCCCCCACACCCGAAATAAGTCCAGGAATGCCTTAATCTGCTTTAATATTTCTTAATAGGCCTTAATCTTTGTCTTGAGTCTTGCATTTTTATTGAATCTTTGTCTTGAGTCTTGCATTTTTATTGAATCTTTGTCTGGAATCTTGCATTTTTATTGAATCTTTGTCTCGAATCTTGCATTTTTATTGAATCTTTGTCTTGAATCTTGCATTTTTATTGAATCTTTGTCTTGAATCTTGCATTTTTATTGAATCTTTGTCTTGAATCTTGCATTTTTATTGCATCTATTGTCCGAATATGTATTTTGGGTGCCTTTTTGCCAAATGACTGAACTAAAATTTGGCATGGAACTACATTTGTGGTCACAAAATCACATTACAAATTTCATTGTTTTAAGTCAATGCGTTTCCATACATCCGAGATGTACAAAATGACAGACGGTCAATTTTTTGGCAGATTATGTTCCAAATTTGATATACATTTAAATTTTTGGTGCTAACGTATGCACCAAATTTTATGTATCCAGCTCTTTCCATTTCTCTTATATCGACAGAACTTCCTCTAAGTGAATTTCGCTCAGAACTTGTTTGAAATTTATAAATTCGGTCTTATATATCAAATTTTAGTCGTATAGCTCAATGCTTTCTGAGCTGAGTGTAAAAAAGATTCATAAAAAGAGTGATCTCATGTTCCCTGAAAATTCATTGTTATATAACAGATCACCATAATCCAAGCATTCCTCTTGGAGGCATTGGAGGTTTTCACTTGAGGATACAAAGAATATTCCTTAAATCTATCTATTCTAAAAGTCAATAAATGTTGAAAGGCATTCTTAAGTTATATAATGGGTTATATATATATATATAATATATAATTACTCTATATGATACCAGAACCCTGTTCTAACGTCACAACTTAAGGCTGAAGCATGTAGCAAATAAGTAAATGTGAAATATTCTACAGTTGTTTTACTATTTCACAATCCGAAAGATTGAAAATATTATATTGTTGTTTATCAGGCGAGACCTCATATTTCAAGAGCGGATTGAAATGCAGATTTTAATCTCATGAACTAGGTAATATATTTCTTAAGCTATCTGATAAGTTTTAAACATATCATTTGATAAACTTCTATACTGAAATATTCTTGCTTTATAGCTCTTTTTAGTCCCCTGCTTCCCCCCCCCCCAAAAAAAAAAAACTTCTGTATAAAACTTTTGCTATTTCGTATTGTTTTGGCTTCATAACGTTTTTTATGTAAATAGTAAAAAATACAATTATTTTAAAGTATTATTTTTCAAAAAAGTTCATCCCGAATATAGTCTTTTACTACTTAACATCTTAATATTTATCTTCGATATTTCGATATTTATAATATTTAATAATTTTTATATGTCAGATAGATTTATCAGTTATAAAATGAAAAGTAAAATGAATATCTATGAACTGTTGCACTCTTTTTTCATCCAAGTAGGAAATAGAGCAAAAGCATTACATATCTTTAAGTATCGTCAAAATCGTCGTTAATCGTTTCAAGAATCGATATTCATTGTATATTTTCCTCTGTTGTCCGTAGTCCCCCGGAGTGCCGGTGCCGTCGTCTCCATTGATCTGGTCCATTCACTGTCCAATTAGGGGCGCCGAAAGCTCCAATTACTGAAATTCTGAAGGGGGATAAGTGACGGGAAATTGCGTTTCGCTCTTCACTTTAACCCCAACCCAGCTCCTTTCAGCCGAAACTTTGCTGTGTCATTTTATTTCGATGAAGATTAGAGATAGCGAAGGTGGATATATCGATTTTGAAAGCTCCTGAGCCCGGTACTTTAGGATCAAAATTTGATCCCCTAGATCGTTTTCTACTGCGTCGTATAGAGAAAAATGAACTTTATAAAGAAATGATATAGAAAAAACGTCGTATTCTGAGTAGAATTTAACTTCGAGACATTGACGGACTTTTGTGCATTGGATTTGTCTAATTCTTATAAAGCTTATTTGAATTATATCTTTTTGTCTTCATGTAAAAACAGAGTAGTTCAAAAACTGGAAGTAATTCTCTCTCATTTGATATGATTAACTCCTTGACTGGCAACTATCCACTTCTGAAACTTCCTATGGCAAATGGCAAATTTAATTTGAACCAGCGGAAGTGTTCTTCCGGAAGCGTTCTCTTATATATTCTCCAAAAAAAGTGTTATTCCCAGCCCCGCATAAAATCTTAGATCATGGGCAATGCGGCGAACAACACAGGTGCTCAGATTTTTGTTTTCAATGTCCCGCACCTGAGAATTTTGTGCTTTATGATGTAGAAAAGAATCCGAATATTCGTTTTCAACATCTTCTCTTCGACTAATTGAAAAGTCTGAGTCAAAAATGTTGTACCCAAAAATACAGAAGTAAAGATCAGATGAAAGGTATACAAAACAGATGTTGCAATAATCGGCAACATACGAGAGCGAATCGTTAATAAACAACCGCATTATCAGAAAATGCTCACAGAAAACTCGTTGGAGATCAGTACTATATTAAGAGAGAGAATTCGCTCATCTACTTATGTCCCTGAACTCGGCTGTTTATATCTTTACTACTGACTGTTCTTCACTTTTTATAGATCCGGTGAATGGACATCGAATATTTCAGAACAAACAACAGAATTCGAGTTCTAATGGTCTCCCACCATGATTTTCTAATATTCTTGGCCCTTCATTTTTGTCTTAAAGGTTGTATAAGCTGGAGATTACTTACTGACTCTACATCCATTCAGGAATGGAATTATTACAACTGTAAAACTGTCTTCCTTACAAATGTTCTCGCTGCGAAGTGAAGCAATATTACAAATTCGTAACGATATCGATAAATTATAGTACTACCAAAGATCAATGACAGTCTGAATTCAATGTAGTTTTATCGACTTCTGATAATGTATTAAATTAAATAGCTTACTGTAGAAGAATTTTTACTGCTAGCATCTTTGATTGTGTCGGAAAAAAAATTAACTGAATACCTGTCAAGAAGGTATTTAAATTTCGTTCCAAAGTAATCTTCCTGACTTTTCGTTTCAAAATGAAATGTTACGTTTTTATAAAATTAATGAGGAAATAAAAAAAAATTAAGGAAACAAATCTGCGTTGACATTAAAAAAATTTTTTTTTCCTGTTTACTTTATTTTTTCAACGATTGTACCAGTTTTGATTGTTGATTAGAAATACGAATTAAAATATATGCCCATGTTCTTTAATCTTTTTGTGATGAGATTTTACAGAAAAACTAACTTTAGTTTGCTGTCGTATTGTGGTAGAAAAAAAAAGGAAGGAAAAAAGAGGGAACGGCATTTAGTAGCTTTGGGAGCATTTTTCTTTCTTAATTATTATGCGTTGCATCGCATTTACGCTGAAACAATTTTTATGTTGCGCGCAACATTTTTTTTTTTTTTTTTTTTGTCATCCCGGAAGTTATTTTTATTTATTTTTTGACTTAATTAGATGATTTAGAATCGAAGGACTGGGTAATTTTGTTCGGAAAGGGGAAAAATTATCTTGGGATTGTTTTATGACTTCATGTGGTGTTGTGTTTCCTGTGGCATCAGGTTTTAGTAATTTTTTTATTTGAATTATTTTTTCAATCGTTTTTATGAGGTTGCAGTTTTTTCTACTCTAAAATGTGATTTAATATTCTTCGTTGGGAAATTTTTCCATCCTTAGTGATTCAATTTTTCTGCTCCTTTTTCTTTTATAAAAAAAAATGGTTCCTTACCAAATTACTTTGAAGAATACAAGTTTTTCTTCATCTTGAAATATGTAATGCACAAAAGTTCGCATATTGAATTAATCATTCCCGCTTACTGTCTTTATTTTATTAAAAGAAAAAGCTTTTTACATAAGAAAAAGCAACTTTTTACCAATAATTAAGGATTCAGTAAACTTAGAGTTAGAAGCTATACTTATGGATTACAAATATTTTTGTGACTGAAAAGGGCGTGTTAATTGAAATAAAAATTGCTAATATTTAATACTAGCTGATATACCTAATCTATAAACTGTATTCATGTTTTTTATTAATAAAAAATAATAATTGATATTGTCATAAAACTTCTATGAAAACTCTACATATTCTTAATTAAATGTGAGTAATTATTACCTATCAAATACTTATTGCAATGATAAAAATGTCTATCATGTCAAAATACTATTTATTCTCCGATTCTAAAACCCTCCATCCTTTTGCGCATGCGTTTGAATACGTTTATTTAGTCAAATTAGGGATGAAAAGAAAGATGAAAGGAGGAGAAGCAATGAGGTGAGCATTTAGAATTTAGTAATAAGGTGAACTAGGATTATATGCGGATTTAATAGGAGTAAAAATTGCAGGTAATACGTTATATTGTCGATAAAAGTGCTAGTTCGCTATAAAAATACTAAAAGGCAATTTTTATTTACTATAAGTGTACTAAACATTAAATTATAATGAATAAATGGAAAATTTCTGTTCTTAAAATTTGGTTATTTGCTTTTTTACAAAACAGTAATAATTTTGTCTATTTAAACAGGTTTTTTTTTTTTTTTTTTTTTTTTTTTTTTTTTGATGTTGTTGAATTTTTTGCTTACATTTTGTGATGAAAAAAGGTTGATAATCTCCGTCGCATTTAATGATATTATAAAAATGAAGTATGTAAAAAATACATTTCTTGCCACTTCTGAAAGTGTTTTTTTTTTCAACTTGAACTAGCCATATAAGCAATCAATATGCAACTTTGAGTTAAAATACTACAGTCAGAAACGACACGACTATCGCATGCACATGATGGGGAGGGGGGGGGGACTGAACGAAAAAGTATCTAATGAGGCAGAAATCAAGGTTTAAGAATGATGAAGAATTTCAGATATGCGCTCATCCCTCCACAGGTCACCCCTTAGCGAGGTAGAATTGTCGAAAAGTGGTATTCTTGGGATACTGAAACGAACTTCTTATAAGCTTCATATGGAAAGAAGTAAAAATTCTTTAGCATTAGCATTCGATGAAATGGTTACAAGCTCCTAAATAAACGCTTTATGCTTACGCTTTAATAAATACTAGCTGATATACCCAATCTATAAATTGTACTTATGTTTCTTCATTAATAAAAAAATAATTCGTTTTTAATAATGAGTAATATTAGTTAGATTTTTTAAAAGAAAATATGCTTCATATTTTTTATGGAAAAATCTTTTTAATGTCCACCACATTGTTTTTATTAAAAAGAAAGTTGCTTTTACATCAAATTATGTATCTAATATCTTGTTGAAGTACAGATTCCATGTTTTAAGCCTAACTTTACCGTAGAACCACTGTGTAATCATATCTAGTGTACTTTAAATCCATTAAATGTCTCCTGCTGCTTGTTATGCAAGCTTAGAAAGGGAGGTGTCGTTGTCACCATATGACCATGGTTCCGAATTACAAGGCTCTTCCCAAAAATGTTCCAGTGCTGCCTCAAAACGGACGGAATTAATATAAGTAAATTTAACTAAATAAACTAAGATTTTTTTCTCGAACTTTAATAAAATGTATTAATCCTTTCAACTAGGTGGGTAACATCAAATATTGTTTCTATGCATTTAACAATTCATAAGGCATGTTTGTTAAAATAGTAGTTTTTCTAGTTTGGGATCAAAACATGCGACTTCAAAGTTGATTCAATATCCATTATGCAATCAAAAGTTGACTACTCCGACCCACTCTGAGGCGTGCAGATGAATCTGAGGACAGCATTCGCGGGATCTGAGGTTGACCCTAAAGCCATCACCGGCTCCGATACAACCCCTCCCGTGGGAAATACATCCCGTCATCGGCAAGGGGTAGAAGACTCATACCATTTCTTTATCCATCCGGGTGGCGAGTTCCAACCACCGTACCGGAAGTATCTCATCCTCATATCTTGGGTGTCTCCCCCCCCCCGATTTGATATCCATCATGTGAGTGAGACTGACGCAAATTAAATTTGTTTGTAGATCTGCATATTCAAGTTAATATGACATTAAATTGAGTGATCTGTTGACAGCTTCAATTACCACCCTTATCATATAACTATGTTTCTTCTCACATTCTACGCTTTCATATATCTTAAAAATTTTGGAGTTGGCAATTCTAACGTGACAAATTAAATGCAACTTTACTTCAAATGGATCTATTATCTGTTCCCTTTGTTATATTTCATTGATGTGCGCCTGTTATCAATACACAATTATCCAAATCTCTGCATATGAGAATAGGATTGATGGTGCACATTTATATGCACCAAGACTCATTCGGTAGTGGTTTGGTAATTGGAGCGACCATTTTCTATGACACATCATTTAATTTCCGTATTCATCACTTCCGAACTCATGTGGCACGATTATTTTGAATGCTTAGTTTAAAGCATGTTAAATGTGACTGTGTTATAATGTTCCATGGTATATTTGTATGGAATATTAACTGAGCAATCATTCATATCAGTAACTACGAATGGGTTATTGGACTGGTTATCATATCGTTTAAAAGATATTGTACCAATTACATTTGAAATGTTTTTACGTCGTCATAACCTGTCCAATCATATAATTTTTTTTAAGACCTGAAGCATAACTTATCGTTGATCTTTTTATAAATTCTATTGTATGAATTTCAAAGTCAAATGACATAAGTTGTAATCTACATTTATTTTCAATCATAAGCATAACGAAGTTTTGATGCAGATAACGACCCTATTAGCTCAAATATGTTGCACAAAATCATATGATATTTAACAGCATTGCAATATTTTATAATCTTGTTGAGCATTGAATAATATAATATCGCTCAATATTGTGCAACAGGAAAGAAAAAAATACAGGATTAATTAACATGATATTGTTTATTAGTATACATGATAATTGTAATGGTAAATTGAGTCATGAGACACGCATTGAAGAAAAGCAACATAGAAAGAAAACACGGAAGAAAAGCATATTCAAAACGTTCTGTAGTTGCATCTAAAGCAACTAAATTTACCATCTAGTTATTCCTTGAGAAGCAATTGCTCTAACCAAAGGGTGTTTCAAAATTTTAATTAAAAATTGTTCTAATTTTCAGCATTTTCCCTCAATTACTTCAGAATACATTGTTGCTCAAAATGTACTCTATAGTACTCAACATATATAGCACTTTCATACCGCATTAAAACCAAAACCATCGAGAGTCGTCTTCCCGAAATTTTCTTACCGCATTAAAACCAAAACCATCGAGAGTCGTCTCCCCGAAACTTTCATACCGCATTAAAACCAAAACCATCGAGAGTCGTCTCCCCGAAACTTTCATACCGCATTAAAACCAAAACCATCGAGAGGCGTCTCCCCGAAACTTTCATACCGCATTAAAACCAAAACCGTCGAGAGGCGTCTCCCCGAAACTTTCATACCGCATTAAAACCAAAACCATCGAGAGTCGTCTCCCCGAAACTTTCATACCGCATTAAAACCAAAACCATCGAGAGTCGTCTCCCCGAAACTATCATACCGCATTAAAACCAAAACCATCGAGAGTCGTCTCCCCGAAACTTTCATACCGCATTAAAACCAAAACCATCGAGAGTCGTCTCCCCGAAACTTTCATACCGCATTAAAACCAAAACCATCGAGAGGCGTCTCCCCGAAACTTTCATACCGCATTAAAACCAAAACCATCGAGAGGCGTCTCCCCGAAACTTTCATACCGCATTAAAACCAAAACCATCGAGAGGCGTCTCCCCGAAACTTTCATACCGCATTAAAACCAAAACCATCGAGAGGCGTCTCCCCGAAACTTTCATACCGCATTAAAACCAAAACCATCGAGAGTCGTCTCTCCAAAACTTTCACGCATATTCTATATGGAGGTATTATACCATGTTACTTCAATTCACCATTTTATAGATGTGACACACAGATAGATAGATACATGTATCTTCTTTGAATGATAGATTCTCTTATGACTACAATTCGGGACTTTCTGGTATCATATTTATCAAGCTGAAACCTAAAATCAAAAATCGGAAATGTCCAGTGAATCCGAGGCGTCTTATTAATTTAGTTTACTTTCCATATTAGGTTGTTTATTCCATTGTTTCTAACTTTTTTGGAATAAATTCCGTTTAACCATTTCCAACATTGATAGGCGCTTCTGGTTATCATTAAGAAATAAAGTTTTGCTATATAAATAACTACTCCGTTCTTTTGTAATATATATATATAGTCCAAGCTAAGTTATATTAACATCCCATTTTTAAAGCAACACTAGGGCTATTTTGGGATGGACCTTCGTAATTTTGAACAGTGGTCAGATAACGTGGACGGTGCCTTAGTTGGCACCCCCTTTCCAAACTTTCGCATCTCACTAGCGAGAGAAAATTGGACCCCGGCGGATTTAACTTGTACCAGACCCGCTTACACGACGGTTCTTCGGTGAAATCGGGTCTTCAACCTAGAATCCTTCGGTGCAACCGACACCTTACCATCAGGTCACCGCGACTCTTAAACAATCCAATTCTGGAACTTTGCGTTAAAATATGTGCAGAAAGAAAATTATAATCTTACAGATTGAAATTTTCACTTGTGACAGTGCGTCATACTTTGTGAAAAATAATGCAATACTTAACAATCTGAATGCTGGCAAAAGTGAAGATTAAATCTTGAAACTGTATATGCATTTCCTCATCTAAATCATACGTCATCTTAATCCAAACATCGGTTATCTATCTATTTTTCTCTCACAATTATGAAAGTCATGCATACTCATATGACACTCCCTATTGGTCTTTCCCTCTTAAACCACCAAATATAAGACAGTCTGAACTAAATTCTTCTCATTGAAGTCACTTCATTGTTGCCTTAAAATTAACAAAATCTTTTTCAACTCGCTCCTAAACCTCATTCTAAGGGCTTTTCTCGCGAGACTTAAAATACTTTTTATATAAATTTCCAAGATTTTGAAATAGATGTCATGTCACATTTAGGATACCCTCTTCATCTTAGAATTTAGTTAATGATCTGAGGATATGATACATCCTATTTAGAATATTTATTGCTTTTCCAATTTCAATACAATAAAGGACACTTGATATATTGAGGTTTTACTAAGTGAGTTTTGTTCTTTAAATGACGTTATACTTATACTTAATTTCACATTTAAATACTATAGGAAAACTACCTATTGCAGTGGTTCTCAGGAAAATTTCTGCACATCTTCACTAATCACAGTTCTTAGAACTCCAAACCACCCTTTGTTCCACATGTTATCTTGTGAACAAGGTAACTGTAGTAATTTGTTCGGATTTTAATCGGCTTGGAACATGTTGTGAGAAGTGTAAAAATGTCGGATGAGTTCTCAAATGAGTCATCTATTATCTCAAAGGGGTCGGAAATTATCATTCCTCTATAACTTTCTTAATATTGAAGATGGGGGAAAAAAAAGAGACCGGGATAGCCTGGTTGCTAGGGCGTTGGATTTGCGTCCCTTGGGTTGCGAGTTCGAAGACTCTCCGTGCGTGTGGTGGCTAGCGCACGTATAAATCTGTTGTGGTCACAAAGTTCTCCATGTCGAGAGTAATACTACTGGGAATAATAATCAGGGAAGATCGTTCTGTGATTCAGGTCTAAATTACGATCTGTGAATGAAATGCATGAATGAAGTCCGCACCGTAAAAAGGGTTGTGACGTCTGTGTAGCTAAGTCGTACTCTTGGCCCTAGTTGGAGCTACTGAAAAAACAAGAGACGCACCCCTTAGAGACAAGCGCCATTAGAAACAACAACAACAGAAAAATAAATCCAATTAGCCAAATTAGCGCCTCATTAAGGCGAATATTAGCGCCTCATTTTGCATTAAAAATTTTTCGGTAACTGCAATATTTTTTAAGTTAGGATTTGAAAAGTTATTTTCAAACCCTAATATTGACTATGTCTAACATCAACAGTGTATATGTTGCCATATAGTAACTTAGATGTAAAGGAATCTATCAACCTTTGCCTTCCAGCTTGCCGAGAGGAGGTCCCCCCCCCCCCTAATTTATTTTTTAAAGTCTACCAATCAATTTGCGAAGTCTGGTACAGTAATTTAAACATGACCATGAAAAAAAAAATTTTTTTTTTTTCGAATTGCCAACAAAAACGATTTCCAAACAAAAATATACTTCCGCCCTCTAAAACTAATTAAGTGTTAACCCGAATATTACTTAACTTAAACATCAGATATTTTCTTCCTTTTATGCTATAAACAGCTAAACAAGTTGCATTTAGATGGAAAACGAACATTTTATTTAATTATCTTCCAAAACTGTTTCGAATTAGCGTAATGTTTCCCCAAATCAATCTATTGGTTATCTCATCATTCTTATTGCATGAGTAAATAAATGTTAAATAGTTTCCATTTTCTTTTGTGTATCTGATGAGCCGAGTGATTAATGTTTCTGGTCTGCTTCCTGTTCCCAGTGATTTGTTTTCCGATATTTTCTTCTATTAACTAGATTTTCAACAGACGCAGACTGTTATTGACACTGGGAGATTTCTACCTGGCGCTGAAAACTTATCGATCTGCGCTTTCGCGTGCTATTGCACAAACAGCTGCAAACATTTTCGTTCGGCGATTGAATGGTCTTCAAGTCGCAACTCTTGCTGATGAGCAGTTCGAAACAAAATTCAGATTGGAATTAAACATATTATTATTTTCCCGCTATAATTTCCATTTTAACTAGATTACTTTTATTATTTCTGTTTTAATATGATAATGTTTATAGGCTATATCTGTAATGTTTATAGGCTACTATTTGTATATTTTTTTAAAAAAATTATTCTTTTGTTTCTAATGGCACTTGTCAGACAAGCCCACTGACTTTAGAAGACAGTGATTTTAAACCAAGGGTGCGTCTCTTGTTTTCCAGTAGCGCCATCTAGGACCAAGAGTACGACTTAGCTACACACACTTCACAACCCTTTTTACGGGGCGGACTTCATTCATGCATTTCATTCACTCATCCACAGATCGTAATTTAGACCTGAATCAAAGAACGATCACCTCTGATCCAATACCCCTAATAGTATTAGTCTCGACATGGAGGACTTTGTGACCACGACATACTTCTACGTGCGCCAGCTTCCACACACGCGGAGAGTCTTCGGCTGCCGGGGTTCGAACTAGCAACCTAAGGGACGCGAATCCAACGTCCTACCAATCAGGCTATCCAGTGTTTTTCACCTAATAACTTCGGCTCTATCTTCGGAGCATGAATGCGTTTGTGTGTGTGTTATGGTATTTCGTAATTTAATTTAAATCTTGATTATTTTCTTAGTTTTCATCTTAATTTAATTAAGCTGTTAACTAAATTAATGCTGACAGTTTAACTAAATTATGCTAACATTAATTTATTTATTAATATTAACGTAATTTAATCAACTTCGTTCTTAAATGCTGTCTTTTTAACTGATCCAATTCCACATTTTTTATTTCAATAATTCTAATACGTGCTTAATAAAACTGCTGATTTCATGGTTCCCACACCGGGGATGAAGGGATAAAATTCCCTATCTTATGCTCATACTTTTCAAAAATACCTAAGATTCTCTTGCCTAAGTTGATATGTGTAAAAGAAATCCGTATCCAATTCGCATAGTAAAAATCACTGAGGAGAAAAATTTCAACCTCTTTTTCTCTTATATCGCGATGTAAACTGATACAACTCTTATCGCTTTTTCTCTGTTCATAATATAGATTCGGCGGTTAAATTAAAATTTCGGCTACACAGTTACAAAATTATATTTATATCCATCCAATTTTCTCTCTTAATTTAGCTCGCATTAACTTCATTCTAAAATGGTCTCTCATTTCCTGACCAGCATCTTTTTTTTTTAATTAATTCTGCATGCTCTCTATAAAATTGCTGACATCAACATTTTCTCACGCTCCAGGAGAAAGGATAAAATTCCCTAATGCTTACAACATTCCATTAATGATACCTAAGATTCTCTTTTCTTAGTCGATACATGTAAAAGAAATCTTTATCAAAACTTTATAGTAAAAGTCACTGAAGAGAAAAATTTTGGTTTCTTCTGCTCTTCTATGGCGATATAGACTGATGTATATATTTATAATATGCATACCATACTCATACATACATATATATACATGAATATATGCATACATACAAATACATTCACTCACATATACATACAGATATAATTTTACAACTATAAAATTAAAATGCAATCTAATAAATATGACTGTTAAAATATATATCTTAAAGTCTATAGTTTATACACAAATATTCAATATTATACCTGTACCAAGAAAGAGGAGATATCGTTTGTAATTTGTGTTCTTTAATAACATCTTTCTTCTATTTTTCTAACCGAGATTTGAAAAAGATTTTTTAAGATTTATTCTAAAAACTTATTTCATTAATCCTTCTCTTAGCGAAAAACGCAGAAACTTTTTTTTAACTCTGCATTTTAATGCCTTTTTTCCTTTCTGAAGGGGGGAAAAAAACCCATGAATATTAGTGCTGATTAAGCATTGGAAACAAATTAGTTTTTAATGCAGCCCTGGAGAATATCGGACCTCAGGGACTTGGGTTGCGAGAGGAAAGGAAGATCCTTAGTCAAAGATCAGCAGATTTCAACGATTGGAAATACAAACTTTTCTCTAATGAGGTAAGGCAAAGCGGATTTTAAAAAAAAATATTTGGGGCTGAAATAAATATTATTTTGCTTAACTGAAAATCTATATTTTAAACATAAATATGAAAATTCAACGAACCAATCCTCCAGCTCCAAACATTAGTTCGATTTCTTCAGATCTGTTTCATTTAAAATCTCTGCTATCTATATTATCAGTAATCGTCTGTCCCTTCTGCTTTTCATTTTCGACAATAATAGCAAAAAAGATTTGATACCCACCCATCCTACACGATTGGACCGATTTTGCTCTTCTACGTACATAACTGACCAATCAAAATGCTCTCTATATATACAGGGTGTTTATAAAGTCCCGGACCCATTTTGATGTTTAATAACTCATAAAATAATAAAGATAGATTTAAATTAATAACATAAATGGTTAAATAGACTCAAAAAGTTTCATGACCCTTGTCAATGAACTTCCACGTGTGCCCCCTTCGTCGCACGGAGAATATCAAGTCGATAGTCAATTTCACGCCAGGTAGCGACAAGCATGTCCGCATCCACAGAGCCATTTGCGCACTTTATGGCGATTAACAATGTCAGAAACATGAAAGGATGCTTCATCGGAGAACATTATGCTCTTCAGAAAATCAGCAGCATCTTCTATCCTCCTTAGCATATCTGTTGCAAAGGCCATCCTCCTAGGTCTATCGTTCGGTTCCAAAACTTGAACAATTTGAACTTTGTATGCATGCAGTCTTAATTTTTTCTTAATAACCTTGTACACCGTCGAAATTGACCTATCCAATTCTGTTACCGCTGATCTCACAGATATTCTAGGATTGTGTAAAAATGTCTCTCTGACACGCTCAACATCAAAATCACTTGTGCAAGGACGTCTGGAACGTTTCTTATCTTCGATACTTCCAATTTCTAGAAAATTCTTTTTCCACCGCAAGATGCTGTTTTTGGATGGAGGATATTTTTGGTAAATTCTTCTGAAATTTCTCTGTGCTTGCACTATCGATTTCATTTATATGAACCACCATAAAATCTGTGCTTTCTCTTGTAGTGTACGCATTCTCCTTAATATCCGCTCGAATAAAAAACATCACATACAAAAGTACTACATAGAACAAACACATCAAAAGTAAACATAACATTGCAATAGTTAACAAAAACCAAAGAGAGAAAAATGCAATTAATAAGCAGACAATATTTAGAAAAGTACAGATATTTAGACTGGAAAATGAAGTTATCTGAAATTAACCACACGCGCAGACGATATTTACAAAAGTAAAAATATTCAAACCTGAAAAGGAAAATATATGAGTTATTCCATCAATAAATGTCATAAGTGTGTTTATATCTTTATTATTTTATGAGTTATTAAACATCAAAATGGGTCCGGGACTTTATAAACACCCTGTATATTGTGCAGATGCAATTGAAAACAACTGATTTATTATGATAAGATGTGGTTCATCAAAATTGGTTGATATTACTAAATTACTACTATTAATTACTGATTGAACAATTGATCGTCAATGACGGCTAGTTAGTTTTTAAATGTACTGATATTTGCATAAAATAAAAAATAAAAAAAATAATAACTACAATCACCAACAAATCAAGAGTTTCTCTTTGAAAAAAATTTGAAGATTCAGTAAGACTTTGCTATTTTTCTGTGTAATTTTGATTTGAAAAAGCAATATCCAAAATACATTTATGTGTGCATTTAAAGCTTTGTATGAAAGAAAAGGGAATTATATGAATTCTTTCCCTATATAATTCGATAGAAAAGAATTAAACTAGGGGTCTTTATTGCATGCTCTCTCAAGGTTTCATCATCCTTACTTTTGTAAATACAATTATCGACTTTATGCAATGTAGTGAAACACTTGGAATGCTCAGTGTTTTGTTTTCAGAATTTCATGCATGAGATTTGTGTACCTCAAAGTACTATTACAAAAAAAAAAAAAAAAAAAAAAAAACATCCTGTACTTTAGTAATAATTGTTTGTCACTGGCAAATTATATTCATGCAATATTGATCTTTCTTGTAAATCTGGTGTGCGATTTTTTTTTGCACTTTTTTTGGCGATTAATCACGGTATGCGGTTAGTATAAAAATAACAAAAACAAATGTACATTTTTTTTTTTTTTTCATAATAGAGTAATGGGTATTTTTCCAATCGATTACAATGAAGGTTTGATATAGGACACCAATTTTAATAACAAGATAACAAATATTTTATTTATTTAAATTATTGCATTTGTTAGCTATTTCCTGTAATGGTAGGCAAATGTTCAGACCAATAGACTTTCAACCCTTTGAAAGATTTAATACGAATCCTATATTTTGGCGCTAAACATGTGTAACAAATTTTATCTATCTAGCTCTTTACATTTCATAGTTATCGTGCTCATTTGTACTCGAACAGCCGGACAAACTTCATCTGATTAATTTATTTCAAAATTCGATAGAAATCTATACATTTTATGTGAAGTCCATATACCAAATTTCATCCATCGCGTTCAGAGACAGACAGACATCATTCATCTTCACCAAATTTCCAAGTCATCATTCCCTCTATGTTTTCCATAGAAAATTGTGGACCTTTTGTATAGCCGTGGATAATTGTGTTGTAAGCTTCGTAATATAGTAAGAAACCATGTGATTAATACAAAATCGGCATTTTTTGTATTCATCTCATGGCACTGGCGAACAGTAGTGAAGAGTGATCAATTGTCTTGAATCTAGTGCTTTAACTGAATACAACGATGCAGTTTTTGGCGATGGTATGCGATTCATATTCAAAATTTATTCTTCTAGCGGAAACCGCTTTTGAGTTATTGCGTCCTGAATAAACATACAACCATAATTCCCAAAAATGTATTTTTCGGACTATGAGAGATCTGAAACGTGGAGATCCTTCAAAATCTAGAGTTCGAATCTTTGACGATTGCAATATTTTCTCTAATTGTTATTATTATTATTACAAACAAAAGGAAATTCGAACTTCTAATTTAAAATATCATAGCATGATAATATAAATCATTATTCTAATCTTAGATCAATTTTTCGTTTAAAAAAAAAATATTACCGTGCTAAGTAAAACAAGGTCCTAAGAAGCTATAATAAGTGAAAAAAAAAATCTTTAAAAATATAGTTGAAAATATTTTTTTAAATATTTAATTTTGAGAAAAAAATTATTTATTTATTTAAAGTAAGCGTATTAAAGTAAGCTACATTTACGAGGTTCATGAGCCACAATCGCACATATAGCACATAAACACATATAGAACACGCATTGTTGAGTAAAAATGTTTCTTCTGTCGTAATATATTCCACTGAGAATAAACGTTGAAATTGTAATTATTTTAATCTAATGTCTTATTAAATTCTAATGTATTAGAATTAAGTAATTAATCTAATGACTTATTAAAATCTAATGTATCATAATTAAGTATTTAATCTAATGTATTATTAAAATCTAATCTATCATAATTAAGTATTTAATCTAATGTATTATTAAAATCTAATCTATCATAAGTATTTAATCTAATGTATTATTAAAATCTAATGTATCATAATTAAGTATTTAATCTAATGTATTAGAATTAAGTATTATTCTAATGTATTATTAAAATCTAATGTGTCATAATTAAGTATTTAATCTAATGTATTATTAAAATCTAATGTATCATAATTAAGTATTTAATCTAATGTATTATTAAAATCTAATGTATCATAATTAAGTATTTAATCTAATGTATTATTAAAATCTAATGTATCATAATTAAGTATTTAATCTAATGTATTATTAAAATTTAATCTATCATAATTATTTAATCTAATGTATTATTAAAATCTAATGTATCATAATTAAGTATTTAATCTAATGTATTAGAATTAAGTATTATTCTAATGTATTATTAAAATCTAATGTATCATAATTAAGTATTTAATCTAATGTATTATTAAAATCTAATCTATCATAATTATTTAATCTAATGTATTATTAAAATCTAATGTATCATAATTAAGTATTTAATCTAATGTATTAGAATTAAGTATTATTCTAATGTATTATTAAAATCTAATGTGTCATAATTAAGTATTTAATCTAATGTATTATTAAAATCTAATGTATCATAATTAAGTATTTAATCTAATGTATTATTAAAATCTAATCTATCATAATTATTTAATCTAATGTATTATTAAAATCTAATGTATCATAATTAAGTATTTAATCTAATGTATTATTAAAATCTAATCTATCATAATTATTTAATCTAATGTATTAGAATTAAGTATTATTCTAATGTATTATTAAAATCTAATGTGTCATAATTAAGTATTTAATCTAATGTATTATTAAAATCTAATGTATCATAATTAAGTATTTAATCTAATGTATTATTAAAATCTAATGTATCATAATTAAGTATTTAATCTAATGTATTATTAAAATTTAATCTATCATAATTATTTAATCTAATGTATTATTAAAATCTAATGTATCATAATTAAGTATTTAATCTAATGTATTATTAAAATCTAATCTATCATAATTATTTAATCTAATGTATTATTAAAATCTAATGTATCATAATTAAGTATTTAATCTAATGTATTATTAAAATCTAATCTATCATAATTATTTAATCTAATGTATTATTAAAATCTAATGTATTATAATTGAATATTTAATCTAATGTATTAGAATTAAGTATTATTCTAATGTATTATTAAAATCTAATGTGTCATAATTAAGTATTTAATCTAATGTATTATTAAAATCTAATGTATCATAATTAAGTATTTAATCTAATGTATTAGAATTAAGTATTATTCTAATGTATTATTAAAATCTAATGTATCATAATTAAGTATTTAATCTAATGTATTATTAAAATCTAATGTATCATAATTAAGTATTTAATCTAATGTATTATTAAAATCTAATGTATCATAATTAAGTATTTAATCTAATGTATTATTAAAATCTAATGTATCATAATTAAGTATTTAATCTAATCTATTATTAAAATCTAATGTATCATAATTAAGTATTTAATCTAAAGTATTATTAAAATCTAATGTATCATAATTAAGTATTTAATCTAAAGTATTATTAAAATCTAATGTATCATAATTAAGTATTTAATCTAAAGTATTATTAAAATCTAATGTATCATAATTAAGTATTTAATCTAATCTATTATTAAAATCTAATGTATCATAATTAAGTATTTAATCTAAAGTATTATTAAAATCTAATGTATCATAATTAAGTATTTAATCTAAAGTATTATTAAAATCTAATGTATCATAATTAAGTATTTAATCTAAAGTATTATTAAAATCTAATGTATCATAATTAAGTATTTAATCTAATCTATTATTAAAATCTAATGTATCATAATTAAGTATTTAATCTAAAGTATTATTAAAATCTAATGTATCATAATTAAGTATTTAATCTAATCTATTATTAAAATCTAATGTATCATAATTAAGTATTTAATCTAAAGTATTATTAAAATCTAATGTATCATAATTAAGTATTTAATCTAATCTATTATTAAAATCTAATGTATCATAATTAAGTATTTAATCTAAAGTATTATTAAAATCTAATGTATCATAATTAAGTATTTAATCTAAAGTATTATTAAAATCTCATGTATCATAATTAAGTATTTAATCTAATCTATTATTAAAATCTAATGTATCATAATTAAGTATTTAATCTAAAGTATTATTAAAATCTAATGTATCATAATTAAGTATTTAATCTAATCTATTATTAAAATCTAATGTATCATAATTAAGTATTTAATCTAAAGTATTATTAAAATCTAATGTATCATAATTAAGTATTTAATCTAAAGTATTATTAAAATCTAATGTATCATAATTAAGTATTTAATCTAAAGTATTATTAAAATCTAATGTATCATAATTAAGTATTTAATCTAATGTCTTATTAAAATCTAATGTATCATAATTAAGTATTTAATCTAATGAATTATTAAAATCTAATGTATCATAATTAAGTATTTAATCTAATGAATTATTAAAATCTAATGTATCATAATTAAGTATTTAATCTAAAGTATTATTAAAATCTAATGTATCATAATTAAGTATTTAATCTAAAGTATTATTAAAATCTAATGTATCATAATTAAGTATTTAATCTAATCTATTATTAAAATCTAATGTATCATAATTAAGTATTTAATCTAAAGTATTATTAAAATCTAATGTATCATAATTAAGTATTTAATCTAATCTATTATTAAAATCTAATGTATCATAATTAAGTATTTAATCTAAAGTATTATTAAAATCTAATGTATCATAATTAAGTATTTAATCTAAAGTATTATTAAAATCTAATGTATCATAATTAAGTATTTAATCTAAAGTATTATTAAAATCTAATGTATCATAATTAAGTATTTAATCTAAAGTATTATTAAAATCTAATGTATCATAATTAAGTATTTAATCTAATGTCTTATTAAAATCTAATGTATCATAATTAAGTATTTAATCTAATGTCTTATTAAAATCTAATGTATCATAATTAAGTATTTAATCTAATGTCTTATTAAAATCTAATGTATCATAATTAAGTATTTAATCTAATGTATTATTAAAATCTAATGTATCATAATTAAGTATTTAATCTAATGTATTATTAAAATCTAAAGTATCATAATTAAGTATTTAATCTAATGTATTATTAAAATCTAATGTATCATAATTAAGTATTTAATCTAATGTATTATTAAAATCTAATGTATCATAATTGAATATTTAATCTAATGTATTATTAAAATCTAATGTATCATAATTGAATATTTAATCTAATGTATTATTAAAATCTAATGTATCATAATTGAATATTTAATCTAATGTATCATAATTAAGTATTTAATCTAATGTATTATTAAATTCTAATGTATTATAATTAAATATTTAATCTAGTGTATTATTAAAATCTAATGTATCATAATTAAGTATTTAATCTAATGTATTATTAAAATCTAATGTATCATAATTGAATATTTAATCTAATGTATCATAATTAAGTATTTAATCTAATGTATTATTAAAATCTAATATGTCATAATTAAGTATTTAATCTAATGTATTATTAAAATCTAATGTATTATAATTAAGTAGTTAATCTAATGTATAATTAAAAGCTAATGTAGCATAAGTAAGTATTTATTCTAATGAATTATTAAAATCTAATCTATTATAATTAAGTATTTAATCTAATGTATAATTAAAATCTAATGTAGCGTAATTAAGTATTTAATCTAATGTATTATTAAATTCTAATGTATTATAATTAAGTATTTAATCTAGTGTATTATTAAAATCTAATGTGTCATAATTAAGTATTTAATCTAATGTATTATTAAAATCTAATGTATTATAATTAAGTAGTTAATCTAATGTATAATTAAAATCTAATGTAGCATAATTAAGTATTTAATCTAATGAATTATTAAAATCTAATCTATTATAATTAAGTATTTAATCTAATTTATTGTTAAAATCTAATGTAGCGTAATTAAGTATTTAATCTAATGTATTATTAAATTCTAATGTATTATAATTAAGTATTTAATCTAGTGTATTATTAAAATCTAATGTGTCATAATTAAGTATTTAATCTAATGTATTATAATTAAGTAGTTAATCTAATGTATAATTAAAATCTAATGTAGCATAATTAAGTATTTAATCTAATGAATTATTAAAATCTATTCTATTATAATTAAGTATTTAATCTAATGTATTATTAAAATCTAATGTAGCGTAATTAAGTATTTAATCTAATGAATTATTAAAATATAATCTATCATAATTAAGTATTTAATCTAATGTATTGTTAAAATCTAATATCATAATTATTTAATCTAATGTATTATTAAAATCTAATGTATTATAATTAAATATTTAATCTAATGTATTAGAATTAAGTATTATTCTAATGTATTATTAAAATCCTATGTAGGAAAAATCTTTATTAATGAGCATCTGCTCCCGAGGTGGAGAAATAAATATTCATGTAGAAGTATATATGCCGAATTGGTTAGTAGTCTTGTAGAACATTTTGAACGATTTTATTATCGTAGTTTATAAATAATATGTCAAACTATAAACATTATCATTAAAAGTAGACTTTATCGAATATCTATTCTATATCTGACCTTAACTATTTTTAATATTCATTTCCTGTTTTAAGAAGTGTATTTCAGTTTGTTTCCACTGAGAATAGGCTAAAAAAGGGAATCGAAAACATTATTTTTAGTCATGCATCTATTGTATTTCGAACTAATAATTCAACCAGTTGATCCACTAGATATCTCGCATCGTTTGTAATCTCCTCCTTTTTTTCCATAATCTCGAACTAAGCGATGCCTCTTCTTCAAATAAACATATTGTTAAAATATTTAGACGTTGCGCTAAGCCTAAATGCATCATGTTTGTATTCATTCCCCTGAGTACTCGAAAATAAAATAAACATAGCCTTAATCCTATTGCTAGGTTTATTCAATAACTCTCCTCCATTTCTATATCGCGGAATTTCAGACCACCCCACTGGCTTATAGAATGATAAAACTTGGAAGGAATTTGGTTTCGTTTTCTTTCCAAAATAGTTTTTTTCCCCCTCTCCTTTTTTCGATTTTTTTTTATTTGTCATTCTGAAGCAGTAGGAAAAAAGGATATCCTGAATCTGGCTGGAACACTTTTTGGGATCCCCCACCTTCAATACATTTTACGTTTGGTGGCGGTGTCTGCATAGAATCATGCATAATATATCCGAGTTATGCTTCTCTTGAGCTCTTCGGATCTTTACTTTTTTCCCACAATTTTTCTGAATATATTTAGGGAAATTCTGTGTATTTCCTACTTCGGTATATCATAAACTTTATGTTTGTATTTCTGTACCTACAGTACCAGCAAAAATTATGTATGTAAAAGGGATTTTTTTTTTTCTTATCAGATATTATTTTACTGTAAATAATGTTTATTTATCGTTTTCAAAATGAAGCGGAATATAAATTTAAATAGGAAAACTTATTATAGCGTTCACTATCTTATAAATAATCTTAAATATGAAAATGAACTTTTCATCTGTTTCTTTTTGATATCGTTGTTTTTGTACTTTATGCGCACAAAAAAAAAAAGGAGGGAGAGAGAAAGCTATGAATTCGTTTTAACGTGCTTCAACTATTTTTTGATATTAGAAAGGTTACAATATTTACAAATTTTGCTCTTATTTTCTGTCAATTAATCTGTATGTTGTTCAGTTGTATAAGTAGTTAAGGCTGTGGTTGCTGGCATCACAACTTCGGCACCAGAGGGTTCTAGGTTCGAGACCTGATTCCACCGAAGAACTACCCTATAAGCAGTTTTGGCGCACGTCAAATCCGTCGCGATCAAATATTCTTTCGCTGGTGTGGTGTGGAAATGTGGGAAGCGTCGTTTTCGTCGCCTGCTCTTGGCTCAAAATTCCGAGGTTCGTTCTAATATAGCCTAGTGGTGCTTTAAAGCAGGGCGTAAATGTAACGAAACTAAACCTGTTTTGTATAATAGATTTGTCGTAGTTAAAGAAGTTTATATTCTAAATAGTGTTGTGTTTGGCTTATTTTCTTTACAATTGAACTCTAAACATATATTCTCTAACTATGATTTCCCTTTATTAAAATTTTAACATATATTTTCTTTTTAAAAAAATCTTTTTCAAAAAGATGAATAAAGATATCTTAATTAGGATATTTCAAATTTTAAAATCATTTTCCGCCGTTTCAATTCTTATTTCCTTCTGAAATAATAAAAAAAAACTTTAAAAAAAGAAAATTAAATATGTTTCTTTTTATAGAAATGAAAGAAAAACGACTGAAAAGATTTTTGAACAAATATCAACTGTCACTTCAAGCCAAAAAAAAAAAAAAAAAAAGGCGTGTATACCGAAGAGAAATTTGTGGATAATGTGAAAGAAATACAAAAACTTGTTTCTGAATTTTTCCGCTATTTCCGTGAATAATGTATTCGACGTTTTCGCTGCAATTTGGAAAACAATGCTTTCCCAAATGAAGCGCTCTTTGCATAATTTAAAAGACGAGAACTTAAAAAAATAACTTTTCCCTTTGTAAGCGAGAGGTCATTAAAAGCTAGTGCAGTGACACTCAATAAAGTGCAATTAAAAAAAAGAATTAGGGTGCGAACCTCCCCCCCCCCTACTCTCCCTCTCTCCGAAAGATTTAGAGAGTAATAACACCCGTTAAAAAAAGTGTTTCGCTCGAACTCAAATTCTAGCAAGTTCTGTTGTTAGTTCCACTTCTTAATGACGCCTGGTGATAAAAAAAGTTCTTTTTTATATAAAAAAAAGAAAAGAAATTTTCTGTTTTATTGTTGTTGGATTAAATGCTAATAGAAACGCAGTGTGATCGAAACTCCAGTCTTCATTACAACCTTGCTGTCTTTTTCTTTTTTTTTTCCATCTTGATGAGAAATGTTACAAATAAAGTGAAGTATTTTATAGAAAAAAAGGTACACATTCTATTAAAAACTGCAATGTCTTACCGAACATTCTAAATTGCATTTTTAAAGTTTGGTTCGACGCTTTCCTGATGGAAGTTCGTGAACATCTTAAATTGAAATGCAAATTTTCTCTGTCGTTCATTATTATTATTATTTCTTCGAGTTTTGATTACTTCCGGACTCAGATTTTATTCTTCATTTTTAAGATAAGAAATTAATTAATTAAATAAATAAATATGGATTTCTTAGAAATTTATGCTTCAGAAAAGAATTTTTTCAGTTTTCAAAGCAGTTCATTATTCCAAGAAATTTACTTGAAATGAAACAAAATTTACATCTACCCATTTTCATCATAACGTGCACTCATTACATATAACCATTTCTCAATAAAGCCTTAAAAATCGTTTGATGTTCAAATTTTACTTTGAATATCGTTTTTAGCAAAATTCATGACTTTCGTAACCATACATCATACGAGCATCAAGTTATCACTCTTACGCTTATGAACTAAATTAATTCAAATCTATCTTTTAGTTTAGTTATGTTAACGTCCCATTTTTAAAGCAACATTAGGGCCATTTTGGAATGGACCTCGTAATTCTGAACCGTGGTCAGATGACGGGGACAATACTTGAGCTGGCGCCGCCTTCTCAAGCTTCCACGCCACGCCAGCTTGAGGGCATTTGGTCCTAACTAGGGGTTGCAATACCGGTATACCGAATACCGGTATTTTGAGACATTTGTACAATTTTGTAATACCGGTATTCACAAGTTTAAATACCGGTTTTTCGGTATTTACTAGAAATTTTTAAAATTGTCTCCACTATATGTTCAGGTATCGCGAACATAGCAAAATTGTATATGTTTTTGTTTTTATGTCTCCCTAACGGGCGAAATGAATTAGCTAATTAATGGCTTAATTAATTGCTTAAATCTAAAGTAGCGAAACATGGATTGTCCCTGAAAGAAAATATTGTATCCATAACGACTGAGGCAACAATTATGAAAAAAGTTGGAAAGTAGATTGGTGCAAATCAGCAGTTGTGCTACGCACGTGGAATTCAATTAAGAGTAATAGATGTATTATACCAAAAAAATAAAGAACAGAAGAATCGAAATACTGTGGATATAGAAATTTTGGATTCCAACTTTGAAAAGAGTAAGAGTGACAGTGATATTGACATTGAAGATAATGGCAATGTAATTGTTGAAGAAGATATTGCTAATGAGGATGAAATATTAACCTATCAAGAATTGCTTCCTATAATTTATAAAGTTCGAAAAATTTTTAAGATATTTGAACGTTCCCCTATAAAAAGGATATATTACTAAAATATATACCAACTGAAAATAAAACAGAATGTATGTTAATATTAGATTCTAAAACACGTTGGTATAGTTTACTCCTAATGATGGAATGATTTTTGAAACTGAGAAATCCAATCCAAAAAGCAATAATCGACTTAAACCTGTAAATTAATTTTTCAGATAGTGAATTCGATTTAATATCCAGAACTATATCAGCTCTACTTCCAATGAAACTGACTATTGTGGCATCATGTCGGAGAGATTCTAATTTATTAACAGCTAATGCAATAATAAATTTCATGTTGCAGTCACTGAAAAAACAGCACACATCACTATCTGAAGAATTATATATTACATTGAAAAATCGCACAGAAGATAGGCATACCGAAATAGAAAATGTCTTATGGTATTTACATAATTATAATGATTTTAAAAAGGAAAAAGAAGAAAAGAAAATAACCAATTCAAATCTGATTAAGTTTAGAATAAATTGTCTTAAAATTTTTTACACATAAACCTATCCACATTCAGAAGAATTTGGTTCAATTATCGAAGATTATGATGTAATTACTGTCGATAGTGAAAAGGAATTGTCTCTTGAACAAAAATTAGAATTAGCGATAAATAAAAACACTTCAACTAACCAAAATACAATACAGAAATCAGCTATATCCAAAACCATCCGACTAGAAATAGATTTATTTGAAGGTGAGGGATTTAGAGGTAAATACTTGGAAAAAGTATATCGCGCATTGTTAACAGTACCACCAACTAGCGTAGATGCCGAAAGAGCCTTTTCGACAGCTGGTAATTTTTACACAAAATTACTTTTCAAACTTAATGACAGTACAATTGATGCATTATGTTTTTTAGGATCACATTTCAAAAATTTGTAATAGTACCACAGACTGAATAGTGATATTTACTCTTTTTTTTTTTTGTGATTTAAATAAATAAGATGTTTCTTTACTTTTTTGTGATTATATACTGTTATAATTTATAGGTTACAAATTATTTTTTGTGATATTTACACTCTCTAACAAAACTGGCAAAAAAAAAAAAAAAAAAAAACCTGTGTTTTCTTTCTTTTTCTAAAATTTCTAATACCGGTATTAAAACCGGTATCCCGGTATTAAGATTTAAAAAATACAGAATACCGGTATTGAAATTTTGTTCCGGTATTGCAATCCCTAGTCCTAACGGGTTTGGCACGCACCAGGCCCATTTGTACGACGGTTTTTTGATGGAATCTGGTCTCGAACCTAAAACCCTCCGGTTCTGAAGCTGAGACTTTACCATCTTTTTTTTTAAATTTTAATTTTAAAAATACAGTTTTTTCGCAGTAGGTCATTAATATATGTTTAAACTCATTTCAGTGAGAAAAAAACCATATTACACTAATTATTAATCAATTAATATTTAATGAGCTGATTAGCCTATTTTTTGAAACATGATATCTTAAATTCTAATTTGTACAGACACACAATTCTAGTTGGAAATTTGGCCTAATATTAGTCTTCATGTTGTCTGCCTCAATCAAGTTATAAAAATGTATAATTTTTTTTTTAACAATTTTTCATCAACAATGAATAGAAAAAGCGAGTTCTATAATTTTAACTTTTAAATAGCTATTTGAAATTTATTTCTATAAATATAACTTTGATTGAGGCACAAAACATCCGCTGTTTCATACAGATTATTTTGATGTATAAATAATTGCATTTGGTTCATTTCTTGTTGAGTTATGATTGTTTGAATGAAGCAACATAGTGGGAAAATATCATTCTTCATAAAATGAGTTTTTAAAAAAACCGAAATTAGAGTTTTTAGTGAAAGTACCTCAAGAAAAATAATTATAACTCGAGAAATAGTTTGAATATTGACAACATCTTGGTATCGTTTGAAAGCTAAAAGACCAGAGAACATTTTGAAGCATTAAAAAAACATTCGATATTTTGAACAATTTTCGAAGTTTAAAGTGTGTACGTACACCTTAAGTAAATAACATTTGTTATGTGATCTGCAGTTCTAGTATTATGTGAGATTTTGGTTTCAATAAGTCAGGGAAAGAGACTTCGGAAAAAGAAAACTGATTAAAATATCCGTTGTCTTAAGTTCTTTGCATAAAATTCAAAACACTTCATAACACCTGCTCAAGCATTGCCTTTTTTATCTTAAATGGTAAAAGTTCGAGATCCATCCGAAAGCCGTCGTGTAGCTTTATGAGATAATAATGTAATTGAGCCAAGCTAAACTGAACTGACTTAATATTATCGACAATATTCGTTTTGTTCCCACTTACTTCTTAATCGACTAATAATATTATTACTCGCCACATCTGCATTTTGTGGCAGATTTAGCCGTGTTGAGCTCGTTTCAAACGAAAGAAAAGAAACCCCTGGGATTTTATATTAAATTGGATAATTTATAATCTTCTTAAGTAGAAAATTTCATGTTTATCTTGTTTTCATTCTTGAAAAAAATAGAATTTTAATCGTTTTTATTATTTTCAGTGTTAAACTGAATAATAGATAATCTTGAAACGTTTCTGATTTGAAATTCATCTATTCATCTAATCCTGATTGAAATTCATCTATTCATCTAAATCCATTCATCTATTCATCTAAATAATTCAGTACGAAAGTAAAAATGAAATTTCAAAACTTTCGTATAATTTTAACTCCAGTTGAAAAAAGAAATGAGAAATTAATTATTAAGATGTAAAAAGCAAATACTTCAGTTGAATTTTTCGATTAATTTTGAGTCATTCTATTATAAGCATAAATTTTATAAAATTATATATTTAAATTACTATATATAATATATTTTATATTATAAAATAAATCTTATAAAATGATGCGAAATTGTTATAAGTGGAATTATGAAATTTCTGTCCATTCTTTGACATAATTTTTGCTAAATCATTTTTTAAAATATGTTTATGAATTCATTACAGCATTATTTTAAAAAATGACACTTTGCCCTAATATATGATTAAAAGAAAGGCAAAAAACTATAAACTGGAACCATAATTCCGAGACATTCAAGAGTCAAAATATTTTAGATTTGAATTTATTTTTTTATTTAATAGTCTCCTACTTCATCTATCTGCCCAGAATGATATACAACGCATGAAAGCAGGTGAGGAGAGATTAATATAAAAAAAATCTGTCTTTGTATTATTTTTAAATTTTACTTTTAACTACATAGCAGCTATAAAGTTCGCACAAAAATTATATTTAATATCGTGGCAACGCGCATGTACATTAGTTAAAATTATTTTTGGAAACTTATGCGAGTAAAAAAAATCGTTTGGAAAGAAAATTGATGTTATTGAAAAGCTATTTTTTAAATATTAACCCTTATTGTGGCAAGATCGCTTTTTGACGGTTATTTTTCACAACTGATTTAAAATTATGAGAGATAAACTACTATTTTTATTTTTATAATAAAATTATAATAATTTAATTTTATAAATAAACGTTTAGAAATGTCATGTGTTTAATAAAACTAAGTTAAAAATTATTTTATAGTGGTAGTATATTTTTATAAACTTGTATGTATAGTATACTATACAAAATGAACATAAGGGTTAAAGTAATGAGAAATTGGCTGTTATACGATAGTATACTTCAAATTCACAGAAGAAAAAAATGTTAAGCTTTAGGCTAATTTCTAATTAAAATTTAAAATTTTACCTCCTTGAACTGTAGTGTTAGAACAATAACTGCTCGTTAATTGGTACCTCTAGGTACAACGAAACCTATTCGTATCTTGCGCTTTTTTTTAATTATTATTTCAGCAATTTTTTACTCAGTTTGCAGTATAATATGCCAACTATAAGCGCTGTTTAAAATTGAGTTATTTTAAATTTTATATTTAATTAAATCTGTATAAACTATTAAGTACTATAAATTCTGAAAAAATTGTTAAAAACTATAAAATCTGAATAAATTACTAAAATATATAGTTACTTAAAAACACAATTAAATAAGCACTCAAAAATGCGTAGAAAATATAAGCAGACAAGGTATTAAGAACTATAAAATCTGAATACGTTAGTAATATACACTTATTTAAAAACAACAGAATTTTAAAAAGAAACTATCAGAAATGTCCTTTCGAAAATATAAAATATAGTTATTTAAGAACACAAGAATTAAATAACCACTCAAATATTCATAGAAAATATAAGCAGAGAAGTTACTGAATACTATAAAATCTGAATACGTTACTAATATACATTTATTTAAAAACAACAGAATTAAAAAAATATATCTTTTAAGAAATATCCTAAAAAAATATAAACGGAAAAGAATCGTCCCCGGTATTAAGAACTTGAATCCTTATCTTGAATGAGTTTCCAAGTGCCATTGGCACTTGATTATATTCAGTTAAACGCACGAAAAGCAATTTAATATGCTCTCATAGTACTTCCATCTCGTTTATCATAGCTATCAGTTAGAACAGGGGGGGAAAAAAAGAAGAAAAAAAAAAGAGTTCTTTCTTTTCTTGAGACGATTTTGTTACCCGATCGATAATCGAAATTGTTGGCGCTGCAATTAAGAGGTGTTTTTGAAGAATTTCGCCTCGGGACATAAATTCTAACGATGCCAGCTCTTTCATCGGGGTCATCTCGCATTTCCGCTGCTCTCTGCACTTAACAATACTCCTTCAAATAAAATCATCTGCCTTCCCTTCACTTTTCTGTGCTCCCCTTACATTCCTTACTCACTTGGATCGATACTGGGACAGGAAGTTATGCAAAAAACGTCCACACCTATCAAATATTCCGCAAGTAATTCTTTCTTCTGAACGTCGGTAGAAATTGTTTAACGTCAAAACAAAGAGATGTGCTTCCCCTGTGGGTCCTGTGCCGGTTGTTTATTGGACTCTTCTTTATAAGGGTCTTCCGAATTTCCTCTAACGGATAATCGATGGGTTGCCCGGATGCTGGGTCCTTTCTGCCGATTTCTTTCGTTCCATTTCTCGATTGGAGGAAGAGCACGAAGTCACGACCGGCAGAAAATTCGCCAAGTTTGCAAAAAGGATTAAGGAATTCCCTTTCTTCGGCTAATATAGATATCGTTTCTTGGCTTTGCAAGATGAAGAGAAATTCAATTTTTAGGATAGATATCCTGCCAAGTCCGTTTTAGTGTTATTGATGTGGAATGACATGAATTTTGGTATAAAAATATGTCTTGGCCAAAAAATTATCAATTTATATATAAAAAGATTGACTCTTTATTACACGGTTGTGGGAATCACTGGTGACAGACATTTGATGTGGCTGTGACACCGTAGATGACACCCATAATCGCAAAATATTTAGAAATACATAATTTGAACAAATGTCAATACTTATAAATTTTTACTTTTTCATATAAATAATATAGAAAAAGTGCAAAAATCGAGATATTGGTGAATTTCCCTGTTTTAGCCCTTCCTGAGTTCAAAAACATATTTTTGGGAAATGACTGTCTATCTGTGACAAAGTTAACTCAAAGTCGCTTACGTTATTATATACTTTCAAAATCATAAATCGTTTTAGCCCTCCCTGAGTTCAAAAACATATTTTTGGGAAATGACTGTCTATCTGTGGCAAAATTAACTCAAAGACGCTTACGTTATTATATACTTTTAAAATCATAAATCGTTTTTGCCCTTCCTGAGTTCAAAAACATATTTTTGGGAAATGACTGTGACAAAGTTAACTCACAGACGCTTTGGGCTAGATGGTTGTTTGATGCACGCTTTGGGCTAGATGGTTATACGTGTTTACACCAAATTTGCAGATTTCTATCAAATTTTGAATAAAATCTGTTCAGACGAAGTCCGGCTGTTCGAATATAAGTTAACACGTTAATTACAAAACGAAAAGAGCTAGATAGATAAAATTTGGTACACATATTGGCATCTATAGTGTAGATACCTGTCAAATTTTTAGCCAAATCCAACTACGGTTGATTGTCAGTTAGTCTATACTTTCAAAGACATATAATCACGATAATTAAAAAATGCATTGACTTAAATATATCAAATTTGATTTTGGACTTTGTGACTACAGGCGCAGTTTTGTGTCAAATTTTTTTTTTCAATCATTTGAGAAAAAAACATCTAAAGCACAAATTTAATTTTCAGATATTATTAACAGCGTGCCAGGGATGAATCGCCAAAAAACTCGCCCAGGAAAAGTTAATATTTCGTAACTATTGTATGTCATCGCCATGCAAGGCATTCTCTAGCATAACACATTTATTAGAGAATATTCGAGAAATTTTTAGGGAGACCATTTCCGCTGTTTGTTATTGCCATCGTAATTATAAGGATGTGATGAAAGTAATGCATTAGAAAACGTGCATAAATTTAGTTTAGTTATATTAACGCCCCGTTGTAAAGCAACACTAGGGCTATTTTGGTACGGACTTCGTAATTTTGAACCGCTGTCAGATGCCGAGGACGACACCTGACACCCCCCTCTTCACACCACACCAGCGGGAGGACGTTTGGCATGACGGATTTAACGTGCAACAGACCCTTACACGACGGTTCTTCGGTGGAATCGGGTCTAGAACCTGAAACCCTACGGCTCCCAAGCCGAGACCTTACCACCAGGCCACCGCAGCCTAAAACGTGCATAAATAGTTTTATTTTTACAGCACAGGTGTTCTTATATATGCGAAGTATCGGATTGATATACTTCAAATAAGAAAAGAGTGAGCCAATACAATCTTTAAAAATATGTTACGACTTCTTAGTACAATTTTTTGCAGTTGTCCTTCTTAGTTGCTTTGAATATTTTTGATAACATATTTTGCGAAATCTTCGCAAAGCTCGACTTTTCCCAGTATTGATTTTAATTCTTGTCGTGTTTTTCTTGGCAAACTTTCATGTAAAGGAATACAGATCTCAATATCATTACCATAACATTCTGTTAACATGTTTTGTGTTGTGAGAATCACTAATCACTTGACTCATTTTACTTGGCTGTAAAGCCACTGGATTCATTTTCGCCCTGTTGTCTAGCGCTATTTATTGCTTCTGTTTTCATTTAAAAAATTAATAATATAAAGTAAAAAACATATTTCAGAATATTCTGTTACCACTCTCTGCTTTTGTTTCAACATTTTAGATCGACTGCTGAAATATGGTGGGGAAAAAACTGCATTCCCATTTTACGATGAAATAATTTTTCATTTTTCTTTTTTTACCATTTTGAGTTGGTGGAATCCGCATCGCTACTTTTGGGCTCTTGCAAAAGATTTCTTCCTTCATCTTCGTTTTCTTTTTCTCTGATTGTAAAGAAGAAGAATTTCTGGAGAGAGAGATGGAAAAAGGGAGCTGGGGAAATGAAGAATTTTTTTGAAGTTACGACTGCTGTTTAAACTTTAAATCTAATGATGTCTACGATGGCGGAGGGAGGTGGAAAATCCTCTTTTCCTTCCCCGGACCTCATTACGAGTGGAAACTGGATTTCCGAATTCAGAGGTTCGGTGAAATTTCCTTAGGGTTGTAAAACTTCCGACTTCCTGCCTGCTAAAAGATGCTTGCAGTAGATACCATGTTTGCCGATTCGCTTACAAAGTAGGATTTTTTTCCCCCTTTTAATGTATTGTTTGCGATCATGTCCTTTTACAATTTATTTTTTTGTGGGATTTAAAAAATTGTTCTGTCGTTGATGGAGTAATTTATCTTGGTATGGAGGGGAGATTGGTTTTTTTAGTTTCCTATTATTCAGTTGTGGTTATTTTGTCATTATGTCTATGTGGCGGAGGTAGGTTGTCTAATCATATTGCACTTAACTCATTCACTGTGAGTGGAATTTATAAACGCTTAATTTTACCGTAGTTTTCTACGAGATATCTCGTAAATGGTAGTGAATGGGTTAAACACGGCAAAGCTTGTAACTGCTTTTTTTTTAATACTCTGATTTGTGCTGTCAGTTAAGCATTCTGCTCTTATATTATGCTCGCAGATAGCATATCAAATATTGCAAAAGAGGCGGAAGTTGAATATGAAAATTTAAAAAAATTGGTTTTTTGCATTTCTGTGAAAAGATATTTATCTTAATGGAGAACGTTTGAATAAAAAAGTTATAGATATTTCGACATTCTATAAAATAAGTTGTTGGATGTTAAAAATAGCTTAATAAGGCCAAGAAAACTTTTAAAATAAACTTAAATTTCATAAAAATTTAATATTTTCACAAATTTTTGCTATATTTTTGCAATTTCTCTACAGTACGTTATTCTGAAATTTGAAAATCGATGTGCGCATTATATTTGGGAAAAAAATATAATTTTTCTAAAAATAATATGCCAAGGCAAAAAAATGCTGATAATTACTTTTTGACTGTCTGACTTTGAGATCCGAAATAAAAATCCTATCTTAAGACCGACGCTTTAAAATTTGAAATCGTTATTTATAAAGGAAAGCTTAAAATTCAATTTCAAGTTCATATTTTGTTACATTATTAATGTATTGTCAAGTTAATATTATATTATTTAATGCACAAAGGGCATTCATTTATAAGAATAACACATTTCGATACTTTTAAAAATTGTTTTTCTGGAGTTTTTTTTATTTTTTTACAATGCACATTTAAAATTATGGAAGAAATAACATTGATAATTGCGGCTGCTAATACGATTTACGACTAATTAGTTGTCCATAAGACGTTTATTTTATTTTCTGTTTATTTTCTTTCATTAATCCATTGCTTATTAATTAATCAATAAAATCTAAGCATGTTTTATTTTATAATGATTTGTTTTTAAAAATTCAGAAATTTAATAGAAATTTTCTAAATCAGTTACGATATACTATGATGAAATTTTTATTTGGTAATGTATTTTTCGCTAATTCTCGCTAGTTGAAAGTAGGTCATGATTCGTAAAAGTTATTCGTGATTTTTAAAAATAAAATCGTTCGCTTTTTTTTATATTTTTATATTTTAAAAATTAATAACAATTGCATTTTAAAAATATAATCCTGATTATCATTTTTATAAAAAAAGATTAATAAATAGGAAATACAAAGAGAATTCCATTATAGATACGTTCTTTGAATATATTGTTTAAAAATCAACAATTATGTTTTATAATTTGATTTAAAAGTGCTTAGTCAAAAATTGAATTTTAGGAATATTTCACCTATCGCATCTTTTATTTTTCTGTTTATTGTTGGGTTTTCTGTTTGATTCTTAAAATATCTCTCCCCGCCCCCGAAAAAAAACTTCTATGGCAACTATGCTAAAAATGTTTTAGGTTTTTGTTCTTTAGCGAAAAGTAAATATTTCGAAAAGTAATCAGTGCCTTTAGAAATGATTTTTATATTTTAGCTTGTATTTGTTTTTGTATCATTTTACCCAAGGGAAAAAGTAAAAAAAAAAAAAAAAAAAAAAAAAAAAGTTTTGAAATAAAGTTTATTGTTTCGATGGCAAATCAAAATAAAACGCTGTGTTTATTTTCTTTTAAAGGCAGGTGAACGTTTTAAATGAGACAGTGTGAGGGGGAAAAAATGTTTCAATTCTTACCATCTCTCCCTGCTTGGAAATGTCTTTTTGGTAGATTACTTTGCATTCCTGGTGTGGAAAAAACATGTATGCAGTTATTCATTTTTTTTCATTTGGTGAGTTAATACATTAGTATTTCTTTGGTGAAAAACTTCTTGAAGATGTGCGTTCGCCGTGACTGCGCCAAAAATACCCCCACTAAATTCCCTAGGGTGCTACGTTACGGATGGAGTACCTTCTTTGCAAAACACGGTGTCGCATGTGTTACAGGGCAGCGTTTTGATGTGTTCTCAGATAAAAGATAGGACGATAGATCATGAGAGTTCTTGGAACTTGCCCAAAATTGCAAAGTATCGGAAAATAGTGCCGAAATGTATTCGCGTCTTTTTCTTGTGGGAGTGGGGTGGGATGGCATGGAACTTTGCACTTTAACTGTATTTTGAAAAGAGAGCGAGATGGGGGGGGGGGGGGTATCGGATTCTTTTTTTGTAAAAACAGAAAAATCCATTTTTCATTGTTTTATAGCGAGGAATATATGCGTAATGAACTGGTAGCAAATTTTTTTCTCTCTATGCTTGAAAATTTTTATCATATTAGAAAATGAGGCTGTCCAGACGTTGTTTTCCTATTAACAATATTACGATTATGATTTCACTGACGAACCAATGTAATTTTTAGTAGAAAATCTCAAGCACATTTGTAGTGTTTTTAAGAAATTAAAAAATTATTATTTCCAGTAGTTTTTAAATATAAATATGAAGGTCGAAAGTCTTTCCTTGCAATATTTTTCACTAATACTCAAATCGAAACTAATCACTTAAAACAGTTTTGAAACTAATAGTGATCTACTGAAAGAAAGAAAATACAAAACCAAATTCAAAATAGAAATAATCCTGAAATAAAATATTAAGTTTAGCATCTAACTCGTGTGCCAGATATAATTGTTCTATAGATTCTAATTTAATTTTGCACCAAATCTACCAAATGGTCGAACGTCTGTCTATTTATATTTTCACAATCAGTAAACACTATAACTCATAAATGCGTAGATTTACATCAATAAAATTCTGTATGTCATCCTATGATTATAGCTGTAGTTTTGTGTCAAAATTTGGTGTCACCAGACCAACAAATAGGTGACCAAAATGTATATTTTCCAGATGGATTCAGTAATCAGCAGAAACAGTCTCCCAAAAAACTTTCCGGCATATTTTCTAATAAACTTGTCAAGCCGGAGAATGCCTTACACGTCACGCGAGCATATAATAGTAATGAAATATTAACATTTTGTCTGAATTTAGCATTTTTACTGAATCTAGCGTGTCATCCTTGGGAGTTATTTGGCAATTAATCCCTAGCATGCGGTAATAGTATCCAAAAATCGAATTTGTATTTTAGATACATTTTACTCGATCGAAACCAAAATTTGATGCAAAACCGCACTTTGACTGTCACAAAATTCTGTACCAACTCCCATATATTAAAGTCTTTGTGTTTTTGAATTATCGCATTTGCATGTTCGAAAAGTACAGACCGACATACAGTACAGCTCTAGTTGGATTTGGTTCAAGTTGGACTATAGTTATCTACACTGTAAACGTTAAATCTGTATATCGAATTTTATCTATCTAACTCTCTTCATTTTGTAATTATCGTTTTTTTTTTTTTTTTTTTTTTTCGAAAGGCGGAAAGATGGACTTCCTCTGAACAGATTTTACTCAAAATTTGTTAGAAATCTGCAGATTTGGTGCCAAGACAATAAACCAAATTTCAATCATAAACCTGAATGCGTTTTTGAGTTATATTTGTCTCGAACAGACGGATATTTTCCAAAAAAAAAAAAAAATGTGTTTTTCGAACTCAGAAAAGTACGAAACGTGGAGATTCGACAAAATCTCGAGTTCGAATTTTTTGACGATTACTATACTTTCTCTGTACTATGTATACGAGAAAGTAACAATTCTAGATTCACGTCAAAGGCTTACATTTTGTAACTGTCGTTCACCAGTGCTGTGTAAGATATTCGCTGCCTTACCATATGTCCACAATTTTATACGGGGAAACGGGATAAAAATTTACTGCAGAATATGCGAGAATGTTTTGATCAGACCGCCCCCTCGGATTTTAGATTAATATCTGGGCTGGTATTTTAGATAGGAATCCCGGAGCTTCTGTTTGAGACACCAAAACCATATAAACATCTAAATTGAAATTTTTTCTTTAACAGTTCCATTATGGGGGGGGGGGTTAGGAGTATGCAGTGGATACGTGAAAAAAAAAGAACATGACATTAGTAGATCCATGAATTGGATTATGCAAAGGAGTACGATTAAGTCTGCGAATTGGATTATGCAAGGAAGTACAGATATGTCTGTGAGTTGGATTATGCAAAGGAGTATGATTAAGTCTGCGAGTTGGATTATTCAAGGAAGTACAGTTAAGTCTGTGAATTGGATTATGCAAAGGATTACGATTAAGTCTGCGAATTGGATTATGCAAGGAAGTACAGTTAAGTCTGCGAATTGGATTATGCAAAGGAGTACGATTAAGTCTGCGAATTGGATTATGCAAAGGAGTACGATTAAGTCTGCGAATTGGATTATGCAAGGAAGTACAGTTAAGTCTGAATTGGATTATGCAAAGGAGTACGATTAAGTCTGCGAATTGGATTATGCAAGGAAGTACAGATAAGTCTGTGAGTTGGATTATGCAAAGGAGTATGATTAAGTCTGCGAGTTGGATTATGCAAGGAAGTACAGTTAAGTCTGCGAATTGGATTATGCAAAAGAGTACGATTAAGTCTGCGAATTGGATTATGCAAGGAAGTACAGTTAAGTCTGAATTGGATTATGCAAAGGAGTATGATTAAGTCTGCGAATTGGATTATGCAAGGAAGTACAGTTAAGTCTGCGAATTGGATTATGCAAGGAAGTACAGTTAAGTCTGCGAATTGGATTATGCAAAAGAGTACGATTAAGTCTGCGAATTGGATTATGCAAGGAAGTACAGTTAAGTCTGAATTGGATTATGCAAAGGAGTATGATTAAGTCTGCGAATTGGATTATGCAAGGAAGTACAGTTAAGTCTGCGAATTGGATTATGCAAGGAAGTACAGTTAAGTCTGCGAATTGGATTATGCAAAGGAGTACGATTAAGTCTGCGAATTGGATTATGCAAGGAAGTACAGTTAAGTCTGAATTGGATTATGCAAAGGAGTACGATTAAGTCTGCGAATTGGATTATGCAAGGAAGTACAGATAAGTCTGTGAGTTGGATTATGCAAAGGAGTATGATTAAGTCTGCGAGTTGGATTATGCAAGGAAGTACAGTTAATGCGAATTGGATTATGCAAAGGAGTACGATTAAGTCTGCGAATTGGATTATGCAAGGAAGTACACTTAAGTCTGAATTGGATTATGCAAAGGATTACGATTAAGTCTGCGAATTGGATTATGCAAGGAAGTACAGTTAAGTCTGTGAGTTAGATTATGCAAATAAATTGCTTTATGGAAATAATGGATTAGATCTGTAAGTTGGATTATGCAGAGAAGTTGGACTAGATCTGAGAGAAGGATTACGCAAGGTAGTTGAATTAGATTTACGAGTTTGATTATGCAGAGGAGTTGGATTAAATCTGTGAGTAGTATTATGCAATGGAACAAATATTTCAAAGCAGTATTTCTCATATTGTTTTTCACTCTTACTATATAACAACTCCCTAAGCTACCAATTTGTTAGATGGAAGTATTGTTTTTTGTTTATTCTCTATTCAGTCTCTTGTATATAATTCTTACAAACAAATGTTTTTAAATAAATTGTGATAGATATCAAAGCTATGTTATTTTAATTGCCTTACTCATATACTTTTCCATGTCTATATGAACCATCCTAATTGGGTTAAATCCCATGATATTAAAAATGTAACTGCTCCAGATAGTTTGTCTTTCGCGACACTGCAACTTCTCTTTCTTATTCATCATGTGAACTACACATATATTAAGCAGGACCTTTTTTCTTTAACCTTCTTCAACAACGGCAATTAAATATTTAAGAGAACTATAAAAATTGTTTACATTTTAATTCAACAATGACATTAATTAAAGAAAACAAGGCAAAAAAAGTAAAAATTGTCAAAATTCAGGAAACATTTTTTACATTAATTAAATTGATATAATTAAAAACGCATTTTTAAAATGTTTAAAGTGTGTTAAAAACAGTTTTGTGCAGCAATAATTTCGGGAATTATTGCAGAAAAATGCTAAATCTCGCTTAATTTTTAATTAATTGAAATTCTTATTAAAATTTCAAAAAAAAAAAAAAAAAAGATGGTTTTGAGGTGCACATTCCGTACCTTCAAAATATATCTATTCCAAACTTGGTTACTCTATACCTAATAATCTCTAATGTAGAGCACACTGACTCACAAATAGAAAAAACACAAAATGCAGCTTTATCATTAGAGCAAATGTTTTGTAATATTTGATATTTAGATTAGAAATTCAAAATATATAATTAACAAGAAAAGTACGGCATTGGCGAGTTCAAGCGCGTCCGTTTGAATTGATCAGGTTTATGCATTCAGAAAAATAGCATTTCCATTATTCTTTTCATTTCATTGCTGAAACTACCGGTCAATCTTTATATATCATATTCCATCCCTTTTACTAATGCTGCATCTGCGGCTTCAACCCCTTACCTGTTCTCATAATGGCCATTCTGCTGAATCAATTTCGACACAAACCCGATTTAAAGCCCGAATGCATATTCCATAAAGTGAGTCATTTGGATCGATTGAGGAAAACAGTTGCTGGCGTCCCAAGTTTCCAATCCAGCAGTGGGTCATATAATACGAGCCTTCCATCCCATTTCCTGCTACTCTTATGATTAACATATTGAGTGTAATCTAATAGCTTCCCTCTCAGTTTGCAATAGTTGCGAAATGGTGCTCGGTTACCATGTGCAATTGTGAGGGTAACTGATTCCACGGCCTGTCATCGAGTGTCGACCCGTCGGCTGATGAGGTCTGATTACCCTCACACTGTCGACTCCTGGGGTACAAGTGTGACGTCTCTATTACAGGACAGTCCATCTCCAATAGACATTGTCTATGCATATCTGTGATTAAAATTCGATTGTATTCAGTTCCCTCATCTATCGATTCTGTCTGTAATTTTCTTCCCGTACATTAGTCCAATTAGTTACCAACTGATCTGCTATGGTTTAAACAAACTATGTTAATTGTAATTTAAATCTCCTTGATTAGTCAGTAATGTAATGCTTTTATTACTGTAATATCCATGATTTCATAAGTTGAACCTTGTTACATCGCAATTCCTTTAATACAGTGGTTCTTAACCTTTTTAAGCCGCGACCCAAATTTGAAAAATATGTTCATGTCGCGACTCAAAAAAAAGTCAAAATTTTTTCATTGCTTTATTTTAGATCGTATTTTTAAAAAATCTTCAATCCTACGATGATGATTTTTTTTTAACTTACAAATTTTTTATTTATTTTTTTAATAATAAAGATAAACAAAAGTACTTTTCGATTCAAGGAAAATTTAATTAATAATCAAGTTTTTTTAATAATTTTTATTGACCAAATTAAAATATATTTATAACTTTTTGAAAATAATTGACATTTTAACTTATTCCTTAAAAAAAAAAAAAGAAATATCAATACATATGTTAAGTCATTTAAATTTTAAATGCAAGTCATACAGTTTTAATAAGAACCTTGTGCTTGAATACATTTTGAAAGATCTTCAAACCTTCTCTTGTACGCCCTCACCAGCTTTGCTCCATTTAGTTCTCACCGTTATTATCATCACACGTACTTTTTTTGCTCTCGCTTTTTAATCAGCTGATATTTTTTGATCTTGTTAATCACATTCATTTTCGATTGTTGATATTTATTCAAGTCGTCATTTCTAAAATGTCTGAAATTTGGTGTATTACTAACTTTTTTGGTTCGACTCAGCTCGACCCAAGAAATATGCTTCGCGACCCAATTTTGGGTCACGACCCATAGGTTAAGAACCGCTGCTTTAATACATTGGAGAATTGCTACATTCGGATAACACGATTTCCATATCACTTCATTTCATTGAAATATTTCTTAGTAATATATGACTCGGGCTGCTATGACTGTGAGGATGAGAAACTTCCAATATGGTGATTGGTTCTCGCCACCTGAATGGGTCCAGAAATGGGAGGAATAGGTTACTTCTACCGATGAGGGAAGTGCTTCCCATGGGTAGGGTTGTACCATGGCCGGTGATGGCCTTTGGGACTCAACCTTAGTTGCTGCCACGGCGGTCCGGTCAGTCAGATTAATTCTTGTGCCTTAATGGCTTGTCGGAGTAGCTAAGTTTGCAGGTACCATGATTCGGTATTTTAATATTCTTCCTTGGTATGAAGTGGACTTCTGAGAAAAATTCAACCCGAAGGAAATTCGGTGGATTCCTAGAGCTAACCCTGCAGTAGCCTGAGACGCCAACCGTCTGTTAGCTGTTCTTGTGAAGGCGTTTTCTCCAAATTTGTTCGAGGAACTATTCTTGTTTAAATTTCGTGCTATAAATAGCATCATTCATTTAACCTAGATGAGAAAGAGTTGTTTTTATGTAATAAAGCTGTAAATAAAGAATTTGATCATAACGCTACCTGTTATTGGATCGAGACTTTACAATATTTATATGTAAATTTATTTCTTGTATCTCAGAAATGGCTTTAACTATTTGGATCAAATTTAATATTTAGATCAGATTTTGCTTTTTAAGTTTATCTATATAGGTGTTTTTCCTGAAGGAACACGATTTTACATACAAAAAATATTTTCCATAATTAACTATTAGTCTTTTTCTTTGTTTTATTTTGATAATTTAAAATATAATTTGATGCAAATCTATGATAATATTTTTAATATTATCTTCGAATCCAAACTCTTTCATTAAAACATTTAAATAGATTTTGCCAGTGTTGCAATTCTTTCTTTGGACATTAACTTCGAAGTACAGTTTTCACTTTAGCTTTTATTTCTTCTATATATGCACTTCTTAATTTGCATTCGCTAGAATCTGTACTTAACTTATTCAAATAAATTCATGTTTTTTTTTTTTTGGGGGGGGGGTCTTATTAAATAATACAATGGAATTTTTTTTTAATTCCATTCCATATTGAACATTTAACAGTCTAAAAGTACCTGCAATATACATGTATTTTTCACAGACTGATCGCCAAAGGCGGCTAGTTTTGTGAAAAAGTCTCTGACTGAAATGATAAACAATGATGACCTGTGGTGAAAGGAAAAGACAAAATTCCCTGCCCCAAAATTTATCATCCCCCTTTGATTATGCCACTACCTACTTACACCTAACCGCTCCATAAAGGGATAAATAAAACAAACAATCCCTGCAATCCCCTGTCCCGTGGGCCGTGTATGGAATTCATCTCTTTCGGCGGTCGGTGTCACATGTCATCTCCAAACGATTTATTTGGCGATCCGGCGAAAGGATTTCTTCGGGCATTCCTCAATAATGGATGAAAAGGTCGCGTCGCCGAACGCTGTTCTTTGTCATCGAAGACATTCTTCGTTTCGGGGGTTAGACAAATGTTTGTTAGTCTCTGAATTATTAGAGAAGCTTACTCATGGTGAGATAATAGACAAGCCATTTTTTTTCCTTGGGATAACTAAGCTGTTGAATAATAAGAGGTGTAATCCTGCTAGTATTCGCATAGAATTTTTTTCTGGGATCATGTGTCAGTTCTGGGTATAAATTATGCCAGCAGTTCAGTTTAGTGATTGGAAGCACTGTAAAGGAAGAAAACAATGGTTATAAGAATACGAATCTGAATATTATGCATTTTAGAACATGTGTACACCGATTAACGCATACAATATTCTGAACATGAATGGTATGAAACGATGGATTGCTTACTGCAAGATGTGTTTGTCAATGTGGGATATAACAACGTAATTTCGTTATGAAATCCAAATATCTTTATTCGTACGTAATTCACGCTGCGGTATTTGTTACTGGATTCTCCTATCTGCCCACTCTGTGATTTTTCACTTTAACATTTCATATTTTGAATCAATATCCATTGTTCAATTCACATCGTCTTTATTTCTTGGAGACAGCTTCAGGTGCTGTCTTCTGCCAGCTCTGATTGAGACAGCTTCAGATGCTGTCTTCTGCCAGCTCTGATTGAGACAGCTACAGATGCTGTCTTCTGCCAGCTCTGATTGAGACAGCTACAAATGCTGTCTTCTGCCAGCTCTGATTGCGACAGCTTCAGATGCTGTCTTCTGCCTGCTTTGATTGAGACAGCTTCAGATGCTGTCTTCTGCCAGCTGTGATTGAGACAGCTTCAGATGCTGTCTTCTGCCAGATCTGATTGAGACAGCTTCAGATGCTGTCTTCTGCCAGCTCTGATTGAGACAGCTTCAGATGCTGTCTTCTGCCTGCTTTGATTGAGACAGCTTCAGATACACTGTCTGATCTGATTGAGACAGCTTCAGATACACTATTTGCACTGACTGTCATTGCCACCACTGCCTGCTCTGATTATCAGAAGATGTCTCCAAGACATTTCTTGGAGACAGCTTAACTATCTGCACTGATTTGTGATAAACCACACATTCATTTTTTTTTTCATTTTTAAAATCAATTAGATTTTATAATGTCATCTAGGTCTATTTTGCTTTTTATACCATGCTTCTGCATGAATACTGGTTTTGCCATCATTTCAAGATCATTTTGATAAGCGTTTTCGCTTTCGATTGATTTAGTTCAAATTATTTTACATAAACTTAAGTATGGTATCTAGTCTAGCGCAGTATACCCAACGAATGGTTCTTGTGTCATTAAGCCCAAGTCAACTAAATGCCATTATAATTAATATCATTTTAAACTTTGCTGTGTGAGAAAGAAATAGCCTTTACTGTTTGGACACTTGCAGCTAAAACTGATGATGTATATACAGATTACAGGTCATTAGAAAATTAATTTCGCAAAAAAAAAAAAGAAGAAATCAACAGTACAAGGAACTTAGGCATTGTTGGAACGAAAAGGAATCACAATAAATGCATAAAAATGAATTATGCGAAATTTCGTTAATGTTTAAATGGTAGAAAGTGTTTATTCAGAAATGAATGACATATAATATGAAACTCACGGGGAATAATATTCTATTAGTCAACTTCAGGATTCCCTGTTCCCTATGCAACATTTCCAGTGCGCTGACTTTCCATGAGAGCAAAATAGTCTGTCTGCAACTTCCGGTGCATTCTTTTTTGTTACAGAATCCATCTCTCTATGCCCTCTATAGCCTGCAAAGGAAATTTTCTTCAATTCCTTTATTAATTTTAGCCGCAGGTACCTTCTAACAAAAACTATTTTATGGCTGCCTTGTTTATATATTTGAATAATTCGTGTCCCATTGTTTTGAAATATATATCTCTGAGTTTTGTTGTGCTTACAACTATCTGCGTTCTCTTTACAAGGCTCACTTAATTCAAATAACCATTTACTTATCTTCTTTTATATGTGACATGTATTCTTTTAGCTTGTATCAGTTAAATAAGACTTTTCGAATGTAAATTAACGTACGTTATAAGTGCATTAACAAATAAAGCCTTCTGTAATCATCAAGAACTTGTGTAAAATTTTGCTTTCAAACCTATATGTGATATTTCAGGGTTTTTTTTTTTTTTTTTTTTTTTTTTTTTTTTTTTTTTTTTTAATCCTACTGTGATTAATTTCATCTTCAACAACAGATTTTGCCGATTCTTAAAAATAAATGACTTAATGATGTAAAGTAGGAAAAGCAATGAAAGCACTGTTACGCTTTTGCCCTAAATTTTGGAAAGACTGCCACGAAGAATCGATACCCATTTGTGTTGTTTAAGTCTCATGCGACAAAAAAGCGAGGGTGGAAGATATATGTAAACCATTTACACATATATTTGTCTCTGTATCATCGGTAAACTTAAAAAGTGAAATAGAAATTTTATTTAATTAGTTCAACTGATAAATGATCAACAACTAGATTCCATCGAATATCTACTACTTGGGCTATTCGTTAGATAATTGTTAAATTTTTCATCTAAGCATAAACATCTCCATGTTGATGTGAAAATTTTGAAATTCGCTGGCAGAAACACATGTAGCTATTTCTTATAGTAAATAATAAACTGTAAATACATTCCATTGAATATTTACTTTAATTAATTAGAAGGTCATTAAATTTGTGATGCCCAGATAAACATTCTCATGTTTGTGTGGGAATTTATTAATAGAAACTTATTTAATAATTCTACTTGGTAAATAACTAGCAAATAGGAGCCATGAATACATTTCATGGAATATCTGCTTCGATTATTAGTTAGTTATTCATTAAAATTGCCATCTCGGGATAAGCATTCCCTCATTAATGCGATGCTTCGGAAGTTCGTTAATATATACTCTGTTAACTATTTCATTATGACTGATTTAATTATTCACTGATAGAAACTTATTTAACTATTTTTGGTGAATGATAAACAGCTAGAGATCATAAATCGATTCTGTCGAATATGCTTTGTTCATTTGCTTTATATTCAATAAATTAGTTACCTCGAATAAGGCCGGCGTCCTTGCATAGGGGTAGCGTATCTTCCCTGTGATCTGGGCGTCCCGGGTTCGAATCTCGGTTTAGGCATGGTTGTTTTTCGTCTGTGTTCTATCTGTGAGATGTATGAATATGCCCCCCTGTAAAAAGGGGTTGTGCAAGCGAATGTGTGAGATCATCTTCATATGAGTTAGAAGTCTGACTTCTGCCCTCGGGTGCTCAGGAGTCTTTACCCTTAGAAACTACTGCATCCCCTTTCCGTTGTAACGCGGACACGACATCATCTCGAGTAAGTGTCTACAATTTCATGTAATTTTGAAGGGGGGACTTCGGAGGTGTCTTCCTTGTTAACTGACCAATCATTATCCGTTCATAGGTGGTTTTATTGACTATTTCAGAGGTAGTTATAAATCATATAAACTAGACTGTTAAATTTGTAAATTTGAACAATATTAAAATGGTATCATTGAATGGATATCTCTTTCTCTTGATGTTTCCATGAAAACTACTCAATTCATTTTATTCTGCTTAAAAGACCTAGTTACTCATTTGCCCAACATGCTGTTCCGGAAGTCTATATTTCTTTTGTGTGACATTAAATTTGTAAGTTTGTACGATATTCAAATGGTGTCATTGAATGAAAATCTTTTTCACACGATGTTTCCAAGAAAGCTACTCACTTCATTGTGATCTGCCTAAAAAAAACCTAGTTACTCAGTGCTTGATCTGACCATCATGCTGTTAAGGAAGATCATAATTTATTTCTTTTGTGTGACATTAAATTTGTAAATTTGAACAATACTCAACTGATATTATTGAATGAACATTCTCTTTCACCTGATGTGTTCAAGAAAACTATTCAATCCATTGTACTCTACTTAAAAGACCTAGTTACTCGGTTCGTGATCTACCCAACATCTGTTCGGGAAGATCATAATTTATTTCTTTTGTGTGACATTAAATTAGTAAGTTTGAACAACACTCAACTGATATTATTGAATGAACATTCTCTTTCACCTGATGTATTCAAGAAAACTATTCAATCCATTGTACTCTACTTAAAAGACCTAGTTACTCGGTTCGTGATCCACGCAACATCTGTTCTGGAAGATCATAATTTATTTCTTTTGTGTGACATTAAATTAGTAAATTTGAACAATACTCAACTGATATTATTGAATGAACATTCTCTTTCACCTGATGTGTTCAAGAAAACTATTCAATCCATTGTACTCTACTTAATAGAACTTGTTACTCGGTTCGTGATCCACCCAACATTTATTCGGGAAGTTTATAATTTATTTCTTTTGTGTGACTGCGAGTTCCTAATCAAAGCTAAGCTAAAGAAAAACCACTCCAATTCATATATTTGCGAGACATCATAAAGTAGTCTCGTTTGTTTCTGGTAAACAAATCTCAACCTGTGCGTCTGATCGCTTTCCCATATTCTTCATAGATGACAGCGGAACACGCAAAGGTCAGAAGTCTGCAAAAGGGATATTTCTATTCAGTCACTGAAATAAATTGAAACACGAACTGGAAAGAGAAACACCGTTGCTTCCGGAACATTTCCAAAGTTTTTAACATCCTAAAAGCTTCTTTGAGAATTCAGATTTTTAGTTACTCGTGTTATTGAAGATCTCGTTAAAACTAACTTTGCTGGCGCTTGTTAACCAAAATGATGATGCATCTTTATTTGTAATGATACACTTAGATTTCAGTATTCGGTTTTTCATTTCGTTTTGAAAGTTTTTATTCGGTATTATTAACTCTACTTTTCCAATCACTCTTTCATCTGTCAATTAATTTTAAGTTAATTTAAGGTTTGTATATATCGTATTTAACTTAATGGTTTGCAAATTAGCGAAGTAGATTTATTCCTAAACCAGCGGAAGTAGTATATCCGAAAGTTAAGATGTATTCTATAATAAATGTATTTGTGTATTATTAACTACATGCTACTGACGAACAATAGCTATAGAAAAAGTCTATTAGTGTGCGATCTTTGGCAATTAATCGTTGCAACAGATAAACCAAAATGCAAATTAGCGAAGTAGATTTATTCCTAAACCAGCGGAAGTAGTATATCCGAAAGTTAAGATGTATTCTATAATAAACGTATTTGTGTATTATTAACTACATGCTACTGACGAACAATAGCTATAGAAAAAGTCTATTAGTGTGCGATCTTTGGCAATTAATCGTTGCAACAGATAAACCAAAATGCAAATTAGCGAAGTAGATTTATTCCTAAACCAGCGGAAGTAGTATATCCGAAAGTTAAGATGTATTCTATAATAAATGTATTTGTGTATTATTAACTACATGCTACTGACGAACAATAGCTATAGAAAAAGTCTATTAGTGTGCGATCTTTGGCAATTAATCGTTGCAACAGACAAACCAAAATGCAAATTAGCGAAGTAGATTTATTCCTAAACCAGCGGAAGTAGTATATCCGAAAGTTAAGATGTATTCTATAATAAATGTATTTGTGTATTATTAACTACATGCTACTGACGAACAATAGCTATAGAAAAAGTCTATTAGTGTGCGATCTTTGGCAATTAATCGTTGCAACAGATAAACCAAAATGCAAATTAGCGAAGTAGATTTATTCCTAAACCAGCGGAAGTAGTATATCCGAAAGTTAAGATGTATTCTATAATAAACGTATTTGTGTATTATTAACTACATGCTACTGACGAACAATAGCTATAAAAAAAGTCTATTAGAGTGCGATCTTTGGCAATTAATCGTTGCAACAGATAAACCAAATGTGCAATTTGGATGTCTTTTCTTTTCCACTTATTAAGACCGAAATTTTATAGAGAACTACAATTACAATCACTAGGTTGTATACCAAATTTTAATGATTTTAGCTATTGCATTTATGAGTTATTGTGTTTAAGTGTAATAATTCATAAAGGTCTATAGATGGTTAGGCCTTAAATAATTTTTTTTTTCAAAATTTGATAAGAAATAGTTTTTATATGCTAAACTTGTGTGAGAAATTTTATCTCTCCAGCGCTTTACACTTTGTAGTTTTTACCCTCGAAGAACCAGACATACAGACCACCTCTAAATGGATATCGTTCAAAATTTGATTGAAATCTTCAAATGCACCAAATTGCATTTTGTGAGTTATTGTATTCACAGATGAACTGACATGAGATTGGACAGACATGGCTCCAAAATATATTCGGACCTATACCTAAACCGTGCAGATGAAAATCTTGAGTTCGATTTTTTTATCATTATTACAACACTTTCTCTTTACTTCGTATACGAGAAAGAAGAAACAATCTAAAAATTTTAGTAAGCTATGTATTTAAAAAAATTTTCTTTCTTATTAAAATTTTAAATTATAAAAAATAATAATTTAAGTACAGTAATTTAAAATGTAATAAATCGCCCTTTGTGTAAAAAGTAATTTATTACTTAACTGCACAACAGCTAGAAATGAACAAAAAAAAAAAAAAAAAAAATTAAGTCAATTCCTACTTAGGTCAACAAAAAAAATTTCTATTTTAGCTACTTTTTATTAAATAATTGCAATTAATATAAATATGTATATACATATGACAGAATCACAATATTGTGTGGCAAAAGAGAAAGCGAATTTCCTTGGAATTGTCCATTTTCCTTTCTATGTATGGTGTTGGACTATTATTTTTGTTTGTTACTATTTATTCGCTTTCTATTTGTTTTCGTTTCTAATTTATGAAGCTGATGGTGGTCTATAATTTCTCATTCTATCCATCTCTTGTAATGCTTCATTATTGCAAGGAACTTTTCCAGTGAGTTTCGAGCAATCCAGCTCTTCAATTAATAGGCCAACTAACGATTCACACGACTCAAGGCGACATATGCTTGGCCTTGTAAAGTCTCGATCCAATAACAGGTAGCGTTATGATCAAATTCTTTATTTACCGCTTTATTACATAAAAACAACTCTTTCTCATCTAGGTTAAATGAATGATGCTATTTATAGCACGAAATTTAAACAAGAATAGTTCCTCGAACAAATTTGGAGAAAACGCCTTCACAAGAACAGCTAACAGGCGGTTGGCGTCTCAGGCTACTGCAAGGTTAGCTCCAGGAATCCACCGAATTTCCTTCGGGTGGAATTTTTCTCAGAAGTCCACTTCATACCAAGCTCCTCTCTCCTTCTTCTTCCGAAAAATCTCACCTTTTATCTTTCTCTCAGACTCCATCTTTCCTGTCCACTCCCTGTTACCCAATCACCGTTCAGCACAACCTGAATCGTCTCTGGTCGCCCGTGGGAAATGTCCATTGATGATCCACCCTCCACAATGGGAAAAATGAAGGACATCTGGAGTGTTTGACACTCTCGCCTTTCGAAGACACGATTTATTTCCCTGGGAAACGCACGTGTGGTTCCTTATCTGGATTAGCACTAATTGGCCAGACGACCGTACTTAAAAGGAGGGTCTTCCATTTGGCAATCTGGAGGCACTTAACACTGTGGGAGTTTCGTTGATGAAGAATGGCCCGGAATGTAAATTATCGAGTGTGGGAAAAAGGAATGTCACAGTGGTCACCCAGGGAAGAAGCTGAATCATTACAGCCTGCTGCTAAGAGTTTTCGTCCTAGATACATTACGGCATTATCTACAGTGCTACCTTGCATCTTGTGTATTGTTGATGCCCACTAGCGTCTCAATCGCAACGTAATCCCTATGGGATGGGCGAATCCATCATGAACCATACTTTTCACAGGTAGGTACGTTTGCCCGAGAGGGGCAGCAGGGATAAACGTTGGCTTTTAAATGTTGAGTTGTAGCTCAACGCTTATCCCGGTTCATTTGAATCGTTTTTCATTGATCACGAGGGAATACGTTGTCATTACTTAAGCATGTGAATGTGGATATAGTTTTCCTCTCTATTAATGTCTATTTTTAAATCACTATTTCTTATCTTTGAAAATGTTTACAAATTTGTTCTTGTGTTGCATTTCATAAACGGATCGTATATAATTTTTAGAAATGTATAAAATTACATTGTGAATGAAGAGGTAATGTGATATTGATATTTAAGTTTCAGTATGTAATATGGAAATAAAGCAAATCATTAACCATTTCATTTTCATACTTGATTTTTTTTTGCCATTATATTACTCTTGTGCTTTGTAGTTTTAAGTAAATGCATGTTAAATTCTTGTAAAGGTAATAAACTAACAGGAATGAAATAACTTATTGAATTTAAATAACACGTTTTGTGAGTAGAAGACATATAACCAAAACTTAATGATCTAGGTCATCTTTATTTTTAAAAAAATAAGTTAAATAACTTTTACACAAATTTAGAAAAATAATTTTATAAAGTGCTTACTGTAAAAACAACTTTAGCACAAAGTTTATTTCCTACTCGGGGTTCATAGTGTAATAAAAGACATAGCATGTTGAGTAGGTATATATTGTAATATTTATTGTATATCAAGTCAAGCCTTTATTCAAGAAACAGTTTTCTTAAAAGGATTCTGATTTTATTAATGTTTGATTGAGATTTATTTTACTATATTATAAATTTCTGAAATTTTTATTATCACAAGTTGTTTTCCTCTTCTCAATAAATAAAACAAATTGAGTTTTATTACTTAACAGATAAATCTCATTAAATGAGCTATAAAAATATGAACCTTTTTAATGCATGAAATAAAACTATTTTCAATTCATGTTTTATTGATAATTTAAGTTCTTTTGTAACAAATTAGTCCTACATAAATGACACAATTGTAAATATATTTAAAATATTTTCATATGATGAAGTTATTTTATTAGTTCAATTAGTATTATTTGAAAAATAACATTTTAATAATGTCTGTTAGCAATTTAAAGTTGCAAAGAATTGTATTTTATAGTGATTTTTTTTAAACATAGGACTATTTAAATTCAATTTTCTTATGACAAGTATAAGATTATTTTCAATTACATAAAAGTATTAAAATGTAACTCCCTGCGAATATTTCGGAGGATATAATTTTTTTTTTTTTTTAATACTGGTTTTCTTTAAATTAAGGTTTGTTTTTCTAGTTATTAAGAAATCATGTTATATAGAGTTTCATGTTCATACTTGCACCTTCCTCAGTATATTTCAAAATATAAATATTCTTGAAAGATTAATATAATGGTCTTTTAAAAGATGTTCAGAATATTCACAATATTGCAGCCTGTTACTGACATTCTGAATATAGGAAAGGAATAAATCTCTATTTTTAAAAAATGAAACTACTAAATTTTCCTGTTAATAACTGAAAAAGAAGTGATATTGAACTAATATATTATACAAATATAGAAAGCCTGAATGTTCAGCATGTCACATGTTCTATTTCTAGTAGCACCAATATGTCTCCATGTGAAAACTTTTTTAAAGAGGGTTAGTGGAATTTGGCTTCATTCTATTTAGTCGTAGATGCCTCCAAATGGGGAAAGTTATTTTATGGTCACCCTGTAGTTTAATTACACAAAATTTTTGAAATATGGCAAAGTGAAGTTTTAAAAATTCATTTAAAAAAAGTAAAAATTGGAGCAAAAAAATTATAGTTAGGAAAGAATTAATTTTACCTGCTAAATCATGCAGCAGTTATTTTTTTCATGTTTAGGAGTATGAATATAATATCCTGAAAATTCTACAATTAAATAACAAGCTAATTTTGAATTAAGCAATAACATTTGGAAAAATAGAAATATAGTCAAATATCAAATTCTTATTGGTTTAACAGTATAATATAAACAAATTAACATATGAAATAAAAACTAAAGAAAATAAATAATATATAGCACTGTATTACACAATTTTTTGACTAAACTTTAATAAGTTAATGTCATAACTAGGCAGTTTTTAGAGTGAGGAAAAATATAATGTATCGATTGTTAGCTTTATACAGCTATAAAATGTAAATAAATGTGTTCATGGTAATTTTTTTCAGATTGTTGTTCTGTGACATAAAATCATATTTACAGTGTTTGGGAATGAAGTAATCGTGTTATCTTCCTTTTGTGAATAATTGCAATACTTATTAATTTATTTGAAAAATCTTGGTTGGTTTCATTATAAGAGTCATAAAAAGAAATAGCTATAATATATATAATCCTTATGATGAGAAAGGTTTTATTTGATTTGTCAAAATTTTTCTCATCTCATCTCATCTTAATGCTTATCTTATTGAAATGATAGTGCAAGTTTACACATTACTAAAGTTTCTACTATTTTAATAACAAAACAATGACAAAATGAGATTCTCATCTTACTGTTTATCAAATAAAATACAAAGATATCCTTACCAAATATGAAATCATGATAAAAAGAATTAAATAATAATTAGCAAGTTCACTTGAATCACAACAAGGAAAGCTAAATTTAGAAGAGCCTACAGAAGCAAATTGTTTTTTGAGATGTAATCTAACTGACATTGCTCACAAATGGTAAAATGTTTAGTATGTAATAAAGTTAAATATAATAAAAACGCAATATATATTTATTACGAAAACATTGTGTAATGAAACAAACAGAAAATGGATTAATATTAGTATGAAAGAGAATACTATGCAATATTGAAACATGACATTGTTTTCATATTTGTTATAGTCTGTTCCATCATTCTGTTATGCATTTCATAGTATATATATTCATACTTGTCACATCAGGTGACCAGTTTGTTCATCAGGAACATTGGTTGTATTTGTTTTTAGATAAATTGTTTAGATATAACTTCATATCAATGAGTCTTATCAAATAGTTTAGCATTAAAATTGTGATTTTAACTGACTTACTTAAATATTCTTATTTACTATGTGTATTGTGATCATAAACTTTTCTGATTGAGACTGTTACTTGACATCATGGCACTGTTGAAAATGTAAATAACCCTTTCATCTATCTTCTAAATTTGAGGTATTGTAACTTCACTTTTTCTATTTGTTTTATAAATTGCTCAGATATTAAATATAATACTTCTTTACTTGACTTTCAATAATGGGCAAAAACCATGCGATTAATTACATGATGAAAAAATGAAAACGATTTGGATTTCAGGGTAATAATGTAACATTAAATGTGGGGAGGGGGATATTTTTAAAAAAAGCAAATATTCGTTCTACAATTCAATTGATATAATTAAAAAAATTTCAAACAATGTAAAATTTATGTTTGTGCAGTGATATTTTCAGAAATTATCATGGAAAAATGGCGAATTTCAGCTTAAAATATTATTTAAAATTTCTAAAAAATCGATCCAAGGTGCACACATCCACCATTCTACATATGTGTCACATTTGATACATGTAGGTCAAATATTTGGCTTGTAGAGCACCAAAACACACACATTCAACTTTATTATTAGTATATAAATATATTTGTTCCACTTTTTTTATAATTAAATGTTTCATTATTCGTTCGTTGAAGCAAGTTATGTATGGGGTGGATTAAAAAAATGATTCCGTTTTTATCTTTATAATGTATTAAAATAAAATAGATAAATATAATAATACTAAATATATATATATATGCAAGTGATACAATAAATGAGTTTGTCTGCATTATCTAACCAATAAAAAAAAAGATATTTACATAAATACTACAGACAACAATTCTGTGCACGATGACTTGCAATTCTGTTATTTGGTTAAATGTTACAAACTGTATTTTGGTTTATATATTATAATTATGCTAAAAACTAGTGAATCTGTAGAACTTCAGCTCTCAAGAATTGAATAAATTTGATGATAGTTAATAGATATTTTATAGAAACTTTTAATTTAATAAATTTAAATAATAATATTTTATAAACTTTCTATAGCAAACAAATTTTTTTTTTATTATCTTTATTGAATATAGAATAAGAAATGAAATACTTTTTTTACTTAATATACAAATGAATCTAAATTTTTCAAGGCAGATTTTTTAAAAATTTCAAATGCAATTTAGTTTCTCCATTGGTATATTGTATCTAATTATTAAAATATAGCATTGTAGTTTTATTAGAAACAAAGAATTTTTCAAAAGCATAAAATATATTTCATCATTTGAAGAACTTATTGTGCTATTTGACTTTAAGTGGCAGAAAAAAAACTTAACACAAATTAAAATAATATAATGAAAATAGTTATTTCCATTTTTTTATTATTATTTATATAAAAATATGTTATTTTCTATGAGAAGAAATATTATATTTCTATAATTTTATATTATTTATTTTATTGTTTTACAATAAAAAAAATAATAAACACAAAATAAAGTTGGATGGACACTAGAAACAAAGTCAAGGAAACAAAGTAAATAGAATGAAAGTAATTTGATTAAAACTTGTTTTAAATATTTATATAACAGCTCATTTTTGTGAGGCAGTTAAGAAAATAATATATTTGTTTTCATTAGGTTTACTTCAAAATCATTAAGGAAACCAAAATATGAATGGCTGATAAACATAGATAATATACTCTCAATTAGCATTGGAACCATTGTGCATTATATATGTAATTTTCATAATTGTGCTATAGATATAGGAAAAATATTTATTCACTTAAAATATAGAAATGTTACAGTGTTAAAGAATATAGTAAAAATATTTACAGATTGGTTACAGAAGGCTACACTTAGCTGAATGCCTGCCAAAAATGTCTTTGGTAAGTGGTTAGTGATTAAAAAAAAATAACTATAATTGGTTATTTATTTACTGAATTATATAGGTAATTCTCATAATTTATAAGACTAACAATGAAAAACATTTATACATGAATATTTGACTGAGTTAGTCCAACAAACATTGATATTGCATAATAGGAGATGCTTTGGATGTAGAATATTTTACTATATAACTTTCAAAAATCAAATAATAAAAACAGCAAATTATTTAGCCTGTAACTAAATTGAAATACTAATATGAAATTTTTTTTTTGTCTATTGAATTGATATATTTGGCTCTAATTTACAATGTAAAATTTTAATGAAAGGAATTAACATTATCAAGAGGGTTTTGCAATGAATAGACACATATTAAATGCACAAACTACATATAAAATGCTAAACAAAATGTGTAAACTTTATTAAGAATGAGAACAACGCATAATATAAAAAAAATATTACAACTGAAAAACATAGATACCATAATTACAGTTTCAGGATCAATAAAGTAAAGAAAGCAACAAGAAGGAAAAATTTACCTAAGTATTTTAAACACTAGTATATCTTCTCACAAATCATGTGATGTGTCGCATTTTATCGTTAAAAAACGTTCCAAGATTCAAATTGCCAATACTACAATTGATTTTGAATACTTAGTACATTCTAAAAGAGACACTATGAATCTATGTGTGCAATATTTTACTTGGATTTTTTCTTTTTAAAAAGAATTTATCAAAGCATAATTATTTTTAGAAACTATATAACTGCAACTGGCTAATGGAAAATAAATGTAAAACTTATGAAGTTCCCAAATAATGTCTTAAATTGTGTTTTTATTATATGAGAACACGATATAGTTTTGGGAATGAAATTTTTATTTCAGAAAAAAAATTGGCCAGCTATATCTTTAAATTGGGACTGCAGAAAATGCAAAATATCAGAAAACATTCTAAATCCATTCCAAATTTATTCTTTTTGAGTTTATATTCTGAATTAACAACATTCTAATCATATTATAGAAAATACTTCTACAGAAAGATTATATCAGGAACCGTATTCTATTTAAAGTATATTTCAGATGCTTCAATTTGTCAATGCCTTTTGTGACTATCTATGGTTTAAAAATCCAAATTTTAGTTTATATTACAAAATTGAAATGTTCTCACGTCATATTTTAAATTTAAAAATAGCAGTATACATTTTTTTTTTCAGTTCATGGTAACATATTAAGACAAATAGAAATGTGAAGTTTAGGAATTATAAAAAAAATAGATATACACTGTTCTGGGAATGTAAAGGCAAATATAACCATTGGCAGAATATTTTTTTTCTCAGACTATAAAGATATTATATCCATACAATCATATAATAGGCATATCTTTTTTATTTACTGCAGAAATAGTACATGTTAGATGTAAATGAAAAATATGTTTCCATATTATTCAGAAATTTTTCTGTAAAGGAATGTTATATTACAATTAAATTTTTTTCAAAATCAGTAAATTACCAGTTTTGAAGATGATGTATTAATGGAAACATTCGTCGGGTCAAATGTACTTTTAAATGATTTCAAGATTCATTAATATCAGGAAATTCAGAACCCTATAAAAACAGAATTAGTAATAATAATAATAAAAACAGTAGAAAACAAGTAAAAGCCACCTGAAAATGAATTGTCTGAAATATTGCTTTTGGTAAAATAAATGGTATTTGTATTAAATATCCATTGAATAAGATGAAGGTCACTGAAAAATATGTTTAAAGCTAATATGTCGACAGCTTGCTTGGAAAACGCATCCTTCCACTCCAGCGGAAAACGATTCAATTGAAGCGGGATAAGCGTTGAGCTACAACTCAACATTTAAAAGACAACGTTTATCCCTGCTGCCCCTCTCGGTCAAACGTCCCTACCTGTCGAAAGTATGGTTTGGGATGGATTCGCCCATCCCATAGGGATAGACGTTGCGATTGAGACGCTAGTTTGATGCCCATGATAGTATTAATGGAAGCATTCTTCGTTCAGCAGTACCGTAGATACGTTTGGCGGGGAATAGCACTGATATTGGCTAGATTCTTATCCAGTTTGTTTGTTTAGTTTATTGTTTTCATTAATTAAATTTAATTAAGGAATTAATATTTGAAAAAACTGCATAAACATCAAGTGACATCCATTACAAGTTTTAAAAAATGTATTTGAACTTGAGCGGAGGAGTGAAAAGTATTTTATTAACGATTGAAAATGTGAACAAGATATATAAATATATATATAGGGAGAGTGTGAGCTAATAGTAGGAATTGAATAACAGAGAACAAAGGAAACACAAATAAACTCAATTATTTATGAGAAAAAACATGCCGTTTGATGAAATCTATTATTAAATTTCGTTCATAAATGTTGTTCATCATCGTTACATAGCCTTGTAAAGTGCAAGTTGTCTTTATCTCTGAGAATAATAGAGAAAGAAATAGCAATTTGGCTTCTCACAGGGAGGACTGCTGGATCTAGAGCTTTGTTTCGAAATTTGGCACAATCATATTTTGTTGATTGAGAATGTGCACTTAACACCTATTTATAAAGTGTAGCTAGAATCATGACTATCTAAAAATCGAATGAACGAATTAATAACGGAACTTAAATGAATTTTTCACCGAAAATACAAATATGAATTCACTGAAATACAAAAAAATAGAAATTAAATTAATTTTTTTCCCAAAATACAAATATTTATAATGATATTTTAAACTCTTAATTTAATCCAAATTAATTTCCAAAGCTTTATCTTAATTTAGCCCATAGTAATTTCATTCTCTTATTTCCTGATCTCATTCCACTTTTAATTCAACTGAAGCTGTGTAAAAATTACTACGCAATCGGTTCTACGTATCAAGTGAAAATGATCCTCCATTGCCCTTGTCAAAGGAAAACACGTATATTCAATCGCCACGTGGCCGAAAATTCCATGTTATATAAGACAAGTGATCATTTGTTTTGCGCCCTCCCTTCCTTGTTTCTGCTTTTGTGCCGCGTTGTGGCGGGCGTGCCTTGTTCGCGTCTCTGCTTGTAAATAATTATGCTTTCCCGGAATGGATATTAAAAAGAATTAAAAAATCCAAACCGTCTTCTATGTCTTCAAATCTGCATTCTGCTTTAACCAAAATAAGTTATATAATATCTGTATAATTACTATACAATCTTTCTCTTGTTATAAATTTTGTAACTATTTCAGATATGACAATACTTTTTTTTAAATTTATAATGAAATTCAAATCATTTTCATTGTTTTTACAATTTTTTCACTCAGGATCTCTCTTCCATTGTTGATATCCAAAAATACCTTCCTTTTTTTTCCTTCACATTATTTAAAGTTTTTTTAAAGTATGGTTTTAATTAATTCTTTATAATTTTATGAGAATTACAGAGATAAAAGTTAAACTTCAGTAGCAACGAAACAAAAAATAGTGTATACTTTGAACATTTCTAAGCACTTCTGCTCTTTTCTGTGATATAATTCGATTATAAATACATATTATTTCTCTTCAAATATTTAAGTTTCGGTTTTTTATTTTTTAATTAATTTTTTTAGTGAACTCATTAATAAATTTCTCTAAAATATTAAAAAAATTATGAAATATCTTTGCTGTGACACGAAAAATTCGCATGTTAATTAATAAATACATGCGGAAAATAAATGAATTATTTATTTTCTGTACATATTTATGAATAAATTTCATTCATTTAAGTTCAATTATTTTCCGTTGCGATTACAGTTTAAACTTTATGCGAGATATCAAAGAAAATATTAAGGTGTATTGCTCAGCGAACAGAGCAGTTGTAAATTGTCTAAAATATTACATTGCATATATGTCAAATTTGAAATTTAAAAATGCTTCTTTCAGAGCACCATTAAAATTTGTAGCAATTTCACATAAATAATTTTATTCAATGTTTTCGCTCTCAACAATTGTATACAGGTGATCACTAAAAGCTATTATATATATATATATATATATATATATATATATATATATATATATAGCAATAACTGAAATCAGCTAAAAATTAACCACAGGATATTCTACAAGTTGTCAAAACTTGTAACTAAAAATATAAATTTTTAGTATTTTTTTTTTACTTTTGAATAAACATTTTTTTAAATATTCAATTTAATGATTAAAAATAAACAAAGTCTTTTATATTCAAAAGACCGAAGCCTCAGTTACAATTCAAATAAACAATATAAATTATAGAAAAAAAAATTGTGAAGAATAATTTAAATTCCTTGTTTAGTTACATAATTATATGCAAACAATACAAAGAAGTACGTGCTTCAAAGGAGGCATTCATTGTAAAATTATTTGGATAATGCAAAATTCGCGTTACGTGCACGTTGTTCCTTTTCTTTATCTTGATAACTGAATACCTTGGAGCTGAATGAAACTTAAATAACGATCCTATAAAAGATGTTTGTATTTATTTTAAATCACAATGTAAAGAGTTTTCAGTTTATTCATTTTTGTTTGTACTCTAACTTGAGATGAGGAATGGTGGATAATGCTTTAGAGAATGAGAAAATTATTTAAAAATTTGACTTTTAACTGCCGTTTGTCTAAAATGAAAATGAAGTCTTATTATCTATCATATTTGAAAGATTTAAAATATAAAATTTGTTTCTTAAATAAAACGAAAAGAATGACTTATTTCATGATTCGTTTCAATTCACTTGAAAAAGCTTGGTTTTGGTTCATTTCATTGAATTGATTTGTGATTCCTTTCATTGAATGGATGGGCCCCAATGACCTGCTGGTAAGGTTTCGATTTTAGGATGGGAGGACTGGAGTGTTCAGTGTTCGAGACCTGATTCTAGTGAAGAACTGCTGAGGCTAGTGCACGCTAAATTCATCGGGGCTAAACTTCCTTCCTATAGAACTTTGGAGAGTAACTGCCTGCCAGCTCAGGTGTCGTTCTTGTTATTTGACCGCGGTTCACAATTACGAGATCGTAATTTCTAAAGTAGCCCTATTGTTACTTTAAAAAGAGACGTTAATATAACTAAAAGTTTAATTCGTATCAGTATTCTTTCATTGTGCTCCAACAACTAATTACTAAGCATTTATTTATAGGCATTTACTTTTGATTGGAAAAATGATTTAAATAGGGTAAAGAATTATTTTTTATGCTATCAGTCAATTAATGTATTGTGGAAGGAATTGCGAATTTTTTGATATACTTCACATGTTTCATTAGTCACGCTTAATAAAAATCTTGATGTTTCCAAAATATTTTACCATAACTAATGGGACCAGAAGATTCTAGAAATATTTAAAAATCGCAGCTATTTCGACAGTGCATTATTGACTCAAACAATGTGAAATATAAATTTTGACATCTTTTAAAATATTTTTTAATTAAAATTGTATGTCTATTTCTAACGGTTTAATAATAAGATTGGGACTTGATTAGCATGAAGCAAATGGACATCCTTTTAAAAGCGGGTATAAGATTTGGTTTGATTTGTTAATTTCAAGAAATATAATCCATTTAAGGTCGTTCTTGACTGTCAGAACTTTGTCGAAGTTTGTCTTATAAGGGATGGTGAGTAAAGTCTTATCAAGTTTCGTACTTAAGATTTAATGTATGAATTTTGTACCGTCAACGCTCTGTTAGAAACTGAGTGTTTGAATCATTTCAATGCATAAAAAGAAGTTAATGTAATTTATAATTCATTTTAAGCAATTCACGTTAATATATAACCGCGAACGATTACTCTGACCCCCCCCCCCCGCCATTTGAAGCGCACAGAAAAATTTGAATGCCGGATCGACATAACAGCATTGTCGGGAACTAAGACAGAGTCCTCAAGATCATCATCGGCTAAGGTTCAATCCTTCACGTAGGAAACACGCTCCATCATTGATATGGGTGTAATGTCCTGATCTAGACTGATCAAATAACGAAGCAGAATTTCCAGACAATTCTTTATTTTACAGCCCTATGTATATGCAAAGAACAACTTGCTCTAATCTTGGTTAAATAAATAGATATTTACACCTGTAGCAGGAGATACAACAGCCAAATTCGAAGGTGTTTTCTTGGAACTCAGTTCTCCATCATGGCAACACGACAATTCCAGGGGTAGTTTCTCAGACTCCGAACTCGTGGGCGTAGTCCAACCGTCCTCTGCAATTCGTTTCTTCTCTCCTCTCTCTAAAAAAAAAAAAAAAAAAAAAAAAAAAATCTTCGCGCTTTATTTTTGGTGACAATTTCCGCCTCTTAATTTACAGTGATTATTTGAGCTGTCCTTCGGCCAATCGGGGTTCAGCCATATGCTCTCTCAACGGCGCCAGTGGGTCGTGGGAAGGTCCTTTCACAAAGAGAAACATCTAGCAGATGTTTGGACACCCCTTTCTCTTTGAAGGTACTGTTAATGCCTCTGGGACGAGGAATTCCATATGTGGTCTGTCATTGTAGTCGCTAATGAACAGATGCGAGACCACCCAGGTGAAAAGATCCACCATCCGGCTATCCCGAGGAGTTTAGTAAGTAACAGCGACTACACAATGAATCAGTACAGCACAATGTCTTATCAGTACTGGGAAACGGGGAATGTTACATGAGGTAACACCCCACACATGATATTCTGACACACCACATATGATAACACCCCACACATGATATTCTGACACCATATCATTTGTATACCTACCTGGGCAGCGCGAAACAATCACCATATCGAAAGCTTCTCATCCTTATGTTTGAAGTGGACAATGGGGCACTAATAATGGGGTAATGGGGCACTTTAATATATAAAATAAACTAAGCTTTTTGTTTGAATAGCTTATTTGTTTATAAATTTACATCGTATATGATATATTAAAGGAGAGCTTTCAACTATCAGTATTCCTAACGTTTGTTATAAGCCAAGGATGGAAGATAAAGTCATAATGATTTCCCATACCAAAGAGTAAAAGTATAAATTTTGTAGCATCAATTCTACGAAAGACGCTGTCTTGATTTATGAGTAATTTTAATGGACCGAAAGAAACTGGTGTAATTCATAATTCATTTCGAGAAATTTATATTAACATACAAAACCAACGAAGCTAAATCATTTATGAATCACCAACGACATGATCCAGTTTAGGGGCGCCTTTCAACTTCAAGAAACCTTCTTTATCTTTTGTCTCCTCCTCGCAATTTTGAAGCGTCGCGTTCCTCCTCTTATTTCATGATAAAAACTGATGACCATTGACATAAAACCCTTTCTTAAGACCCGAAATAAGAGCTACAATATTTCGTCCGTCCAAAAAGGCTCGTTTTTTGAAAGACGGGGCAATCATCATTTCATGTGAAATCCCTGATATAGCTCCTTTTTTTTACTCTCTTCTTTTCTGTCTCCATCTTCTCCAGATTATTCGCCATAAAAATCCATTTCCGCTTCATGAAACGGACATAACTACTCGCGATATCCGGTATCTGCCATCCTGATGTCAACTCGACGGCTGGATTTGCTTTTTTATTGGCTCCTTTTTCCCTCCCGGACGGGATTTCGGACTGACGGCGATGCCTATTGGCATGCTGGGATCTTTCTTTTTCCTGTAGGGTCGAGTCTTAGAGGGGGTTAGATGAGATAGGATAGTGGAATGCGATCGATTAACATTTATTTCCCTGGGTAACGTTGGCTTTGGTATGTGTTCATTTAATATGCGGTTATGGTATGCGATACTTTGGTTTGTTTGTAGTTAAAGGACTTTGGGGTCGGAATGGTGGGATATTGGCCTTTCTTTTCTTTAAAGTAATTGCATAGCAGACTAGTTTTTATAGTTATTTATACGCGGTCGATTTGTTGGAATCGAAATACCCACTCGAGTTGGAACACAATGCGAAGAAATTCTATCTGCTGAAGTGTCTAATAAAAAAGTTAAAGAAGGAAAATCTGTGTTGAATTAACATTGTTTCGCGGCTGTAAGGTTGGATTCTAGATGGTCATTAGTTTTTCTCTCTGTAACACAAATGTTCCAGAAATATTATTATTATTATGAAGTTTATCCTGGATATTATACTTGTTATTTTTTTGCCACTATCAGAGCTATAATAAAAGGGTAGCGAGACTTGATTTTGCCAAGGATGCACATGAGAGGCCAGTAAAAAAAAAACAAAAAAAGCAATTAAAAGTATTCAAAATTTCAGTCGATCAGACCTACTGTGTAAATTTTAAAAAAGTAAATAAAACTTTTGTGGCTAATTAAAGATTATTTGTAAATCCAAAAATATGGTAGAAAATATGTACATTGTAATTGATCCTTATATTGTTTATATTTCAATATTGTATTCAATTATTTTTTCATCGATGTTCATTAAAGTTAACTAATTTAATAATTGTAGTCATTATTCTTCGAGACCGGCGTCCTAGCATAGGGGTAGCGCCTCTTCCCCGTGATCTTGGCGCCCCTAATTCGAATCCCGGTTCGGGCAGGGTTGTTCTTCATCTGTGAGGTGTGTGAAGCCGCGGTCCAACGGCCGGATGATCTTCACAGATGTGGTCATAAAACTGTCACCCTTCTTTCGTGGTTCCACCCCCGCCTGTGGCAGCGGACCCACGACCAGAGAAATCTTCAGACGGCACGCGTTCCCCTTTCGACCGCTCAAAACCCTCAGTTTCTTTGACTCCCTTCTCCGCCATAGCCCAAACAAATTTTCCGGTTCTTTGATGTTTATCCATCTACCGACATTTTGCGGGAAGCTACAGGCGTACCACGGGCGACGGGGGAGTGTGGTCCCCCAGTGGGTTGGATGTCAGATTTATGACCAAATCCGTGAGGTGGCAGGTCGTTGGACCGCCGCTTGACTGTGCACCCCTGTAAAAAGGGTTGTGCAAGCGAATGTGTGTGTGTGTGTCATCTTTATATGAGCTAGAAGTCAGACTTCTACCGTCGGATGCTCAGGGGTCTTTACCCTCAGAAGCTACTGCACCCCCTTTCCGTAGTGATGCGACATCATCATTATTCTTCGAGAATGCATCTTTTTAATCATATCTACTTCCAAATTATAAGCAAATTATCTACTTCCAAATAATAGCTGTGGTTATATATAATTATTGTAATCAGTTATTCTTTCATCGATATTTTTCATTAAAATTAGTTAGTTTAACAATTATAGTTGTTATTTTTGGAGATTGCATATTTTCTTTTTTTTTTTTAATTAAATTTACTTACAAATTATAAAAATTCCTAAATATGTATACAAAAAAAATGACAGGGATGTAGATTTCTTGGGGGAATTTTAGAGGGGATGGAATTTAACAAGAATGTAGCACTGAATGAAAGAATAACACAATGCGATTTTGGTTACTATAAATACTATTTAGTTACATGAATTTTATATCATTCATCATCAAAATCATGCATACGTGTATTGTATTAAAATGTATCATCAAAACCTGTGAAAGAATTTTAAAAATATATATTAATAATTTATGTGGTAATACCTGTTTCTTTCTTTGTATAAAAAAACTTTTTTTTGTGTGTAAGAAGATATCTGTATTAATATTAAACAGATATATTTAGTAAAATAGAACAAATTAAAGTAAATTTAAATTAATGGATGAGGTTTATTATTATAATCTTGCATCATCCGTTTGGGAAAACTCAAGATTAATCTTTCATTCAATCAGATTTCCTAAGATCAAATCTGTGATTCTATCAGTAAAGCAGAGATTATTTGGTAGATATTTCGATATTAAACCACATTCTTCAACTAAATTTGTTTGATATAAACTATATGATTCGTCGAATATTTTTTTATGAATGCTGCGGATGATTGTTGATCTCATTTCCAGATATGTTTCTGCTTCTTGCAAATTGTTTCTTATTGGTTCTTAGTATAAGACTTCAGCCTATGTCACAACCTTACAATTTTTAGTTTAAATACTTGATGTTAAGGGTTAACTTATTACCATTATGTATTTCACCCTTGCATTTGGTCATGCGCATAAAAGTGACCCTGGGACTATACAGACAAATATGTGTCTTGTATCATTAACATGTAATATATTTCACACTTGTATTTAGTGTTGTGTCTAAAAATGATCCTGGGACTGTATAGATAAATATGGCTCTTGCATCATTAGCATAACAGATTTCAACTTGTATTTAGTGATGTGTCTAAAAGTGACCCTGGGACGGTATAGATAAATATGGCTCTTGCATCATTACCATAACAGGTTTCAACTTGTATTTATTGATGAGTCTAAAAGTGACCCTGGGACTGTATAGATAAATATGGCTCTTGCATCATTACCATAACAGATTTCAACTTGTATTTAGTGATGTGTCTAAAAATGACCCTGGGACGGTATAGATAAATATGGCTCTTGCATCATTACCATAACAGATTTCAACTTGTATTTAGTGATGTGTCTAAAAATGACCCTGGGACGGTATAGATAAATATGGCTCTTGCATCATTACCATAACAGATTTCAACTTGTATTTAGTGATGTGTCTAAAAATGACCCTGGGACGGTATAGATAAATATGGCTCTTGCATCATTACCATAACAGATTTCAACTTGTATTTATTGATGAGTCTAAAAGCGACCTTGTGATTATATAGACAAATATAATTCTTCCACTATTAGGATGTAATATATTTCATCCTTGCATTTGATGATATATCTTTGATCCTGGGACTGTAGATATGGTTCTTGCATCAGTGAGTCCCATTATCCAATTTAATCCTACAAGTGATCTAGTTGGCTAAGACATTGCCAAATTGGGGAACATAGTCACCAGAGTTCAGAGGTAGAAGATAATGATTTCTATCATTTGGTTGACTGTTACACTGACATTCTTTTTAAAAATGAATTGTTTTCTGCGTTTATGGCGACTATTGGAAGTTCCCCCGTTGTTTCTCCAAGTGAATCTCAAATGTAAGTGAACTGTTTTTGAGTTTCTTCTGCGAATAAAATCTTCTTCCAAATCTCAGATAACACATAATGCTGCACAATATTATACAATATTGCACTATATTATATCGTATTATTCAGTATTCAGCAATACTATACAATATTTCGAATATTGTTTAATATCCTTCAATATTATACAATATATGCGTGCTGCTGGGAATATTTGGGCTGTTCTACTTGATGCCTAGATATTCTAAAGTTGCATCTTCCTATTGAACATGCTCCATGTCTTCTATGTCAAGATACCACAATTCATCGACTTGATGTCTTCTGGTTGTGTGTTATGGTTTAGTTATATTAACGTCCCGTTTAAAGCAACTAGGGCTATTTTGGGATGGACCTCGTAATTTTGAACCATATTCAGATGACGAGGACGACACCTGAACTGGTACCCCCTCTCCACACCACACCACACCAACGGGAGGACGTTTGGCCCTGACGGATTTATCGTGCAACAGACCCGTTCTTGGGTGGAATGGGGTCCCGAACCTGAAAAACCTACGGCTAACAAGCCGATACCTTACCGCCAGGCCACCACGGCCCTCTAGTAGTGGGGATTTAGGCCACAAACTAAGCAAAGCTAGATCAAGTGGGATAGAATTTATACCTGTTATTGATATGAACTGTTAAAATATAGATTGCATAAGATTACTAATTAGTTCGTATCTTTGCGAGGAATTTGGTTTTGGATAAACCAGTTGATTTTCCTTATAACACATGCATTGTAATAGATTAATTTCATTTAACACGTGTCAGTAATTTGTTGCAACCCTCCTTTTTGTACGTCCAACTCTTGGACAATTCAAGAAAACATTATCGTTTTTTTGTTTTTACACTCTTTCATGTGACATTCCTTTCAACTTATTCATTTTGTAGTTTTTGTTTATTTTTTTATTCACTAGTAAAAGGCAAGCTATAATTAACTATCCATGCCAACTGCTGGTATCCCTTTATTAACTTTTACAGAAGAATTCCAACTCTTCGTCCGCACTTTCGAATGAAACGTTCCGCAATTAAAATTCTTCTCACCCTCAACTATGCCCCAAAAGGATGCACTTCTATTCTCAGCGGTAGCCTCAAAAATGTCGATTGCTTCTTCTTCTAAAAGTGGCTTAATTTCGTTTTGTGCGTTGTCGCCTCTCCCCATCTCCCTTCCCCCCACACAAAACGACGGTTAGCGCACGGTAAGTACATTTCGTCCGAAATACTTTGTGTTGGTATCGAATTTTCGTACGCGTCGTTGGTTATGGGGAATCAATACAGTTTTTGGGGGGAACTGTATATATATCCGGAGGAAATGAAAGCAAACAACTTTCTATCGACATTGCGAATTGATATATATTCTTTTGTGGAAGTGTTTTTGGCGGGCTTTTTTGTTTGTTTTCTTGAACTTTCTGTCAGCCTTGAAGCTGGAGTTTTCTCGGCAACGAGTCTTTCAGATGTCGCCAATTCTTCCATAAAGAGAAAGAATACCGTGTTTTTGGCAATTTTTTTTTTTCGGGAAATCTTTTGAAAAGACGTTTGGCTTGTTTTTAGGTTTTGTACCGAGATTTATAAATAAAATAAGTCGGTTAAGCATTTGCCATAAAATTCTGCTTTCTTTATTGATATGCATTTAAGAATTTTTGAACCCACATGTTCTGCAATTTCTGAAATAAAATGGATGTTTTATTTTTGATATTATGCAATATTTTTAGTTTGAAAATTATTTTTTCACACATTTTTTCTCCAGTTTTTGTGAATGTCGTTCATAACATTGGTTATTTGAGTTCTGCTGAAAGTTGTTTCCTTAAGTATGTTTTTTTTTATTTTATATCTGAAAATAAGCTTAGAGATGCATCATTATAGTTGCTGCATTTACTATTTAATTTAATATTTTTAAACCATCGGGTGACATGAATTTTTGAGAGTCAATCTAAATTGAAGAAGATTCCGTGAACGTGCATCCTAACTCCTAAGACTAAAATTTTGTAATAACCTGATAATCTAAATGTTTACTTTTACCTTTTATGTCGTTTTGCCATCTGATAATATTGATGTTTATTATTTTTTTTAAGTCATCTGTTATATGAATGCCTAATGCTTATGTCATTATTTTTAAAAAGATAACTGATTTATTAAATTGGAATTTATCTTTAACTTGCGATGTCCTAACTTTTTAAATTCTTTAGAAATCAAAATTATATTACTGCACTTTATCTGAAATTTGAACTTATTTCTAAATCTAATTTTTTCACAAATCGTTTTCCAGAAGCATGTATTATAAACTAAGCAATAAGTATCTTGAAGAATGGATAGCGATAGATCTTGAAAGCAACTTTTTATTTAAATATTTTAAATTCATTTTGTGTATAAATTTTAAAGTTTCATTATAAGCAAAAAATAAGTGAAATCTTAATACTTGTATACAGTTTATTTATAGGTAATGAGGTATTTTTTGCCAATCTAAATAATATCAAACATCATTTTGGAAAAAGGCTCTTGACATACAGCTGCTCATTCTCTTTACCATTGTTGCTATTTTGCTTATGATTTAAGATATAGTGTTTCATATGGGAAACTTCTTTCAAAACTTTTTGGCAAAAATTATGAGAATTTTTCATAATCAATAAATAAATTGCATCTTTCTTATATATATTGGGAGGTTAGTTTAAATTTATTCTTTTTCTTATTTTTTAGGTAAGTTCCTTGAAGAATTTCCAAGTTTTCCATTTCCATTTTTTGCTCTGGTGAGTAAAAATTATAAAATAATTCAAAATCCTTGTTTGTTGCAAAGGCTATGAAGTTCACCTGTCATAATTTTAGAACCCTCAAACTTCTATTTTAAAAAATCCAATTTCTTGCTTGACTTCAATATTTCTCTGCATCCATTACAATTGTATTTTATCTGAGTATAAAACAGGATTACATGAAATTTTCAGAAATTCAATTAAAAAGCATTTTAAGATTTTATATCTTAAACAAATCAGTACCTGAAGGAAAAACGATACATAATATTTATAGGAACTTTCCGTTAATCTGACTATATTTTTGACCGGCTTTTTAACTAGAGTATCAGATTTTTTTTTTTTTTTTTTTGAATTTTAATCAGGATTAGTGACATTTGGAGGGATGGAATCTTGAACAAAACTTCTTAATAACAATTATTTTTATTTTTAAAATTTTATTAATTACACGATGAACTAGCTAGTACGTAAACGGAATGTTTCGTTATATATATATTATCGAGGCGATTAATCTATATTGGTTATATCAAGAATAGGAAGGATAAAATGATCTCGTAATGACGTCATTATTGTTAAAGTAATGGGACGTGACGACGTTAAAACTGGACGTGAGATGCTCGACTAAGATTAAACCAACGCCTTCACCTTTCTACGAAAATTAAATTGAAATGCAAAATAATATTAATAACAACTCGAAAATATTGTCTATGAGCTTAACATGCTAGGTCTTAATAAGAATTATCTAGAATTTAATTAAATATAGTTAATATATTTTCATATTCTTGTATAAGTATAGAAGTGTTGTAATCGTCAAAAAATTTAAATTTTGGCGAATTTGGCGAATCTTTAAATTTTGGCGACGTTTTAAATTTTCCTGATTTTGAAAAATATATTTTTTTGGTATTGTTTGCTGTCTGTTTATGAACACGATTACTCGAAAACGCTTTGAGCTAGACGGATGAAATTTGGTGTATGGAATTACGATTAATTTCCGATTAATTTTTGGACGAAATCTATTTATAGCAAATCTGTCTATTCAACTGCAAGTAATTTCTATACCTCAAAAATTTAAAAAGCTTGATAGATAAAATTTGGTACACAAGTTAAGCTTCGTAATTAAGGATCCTTTTCGAATTTTGATCCAAAATGGTGCACCGGCTATCGGTCTGTACTTTCGCATGCATGAAAACATAATCATTCATAAATGAAATGACTTAAATCAATGAAATTTTCTGACTACAACTGTAGTTTCATATCAAATTTTGTTTTCATTCGGTCAGCAAAAATGCGTTCAAAATACATATTCGCACGACTGATTCGGTAAAAATGACAGAGGCATGCAGAAGACATTGTTACGAAATTTCCGGGGTTCGTTTGGATAGTGGATGTTAAATGGTGTGGAGAACGCTCAATCAGCAGGCGGCAGTAGAAAATAAAACAACGACGTTTATTGACACGAAGACACACAGGACAGCACAAAGACGACAACTATATACAGCACAGAAGACGATTATTTTCAGCCGAGACGTGCAGCAACAACAGCAGCATATAACAAGACTCTCTACTGCAGACAGTAGCGCACAGCTTAGTTCAGCACTAGCTTGACTCCGTCGCTGCTCCGCTTATCCCTGGAAGACCAGTTCTTCACCCTCGTTTTCGACTACTCTTCGACTCCACTGGTCCACGACTACTCGGCAGCTGCAGGCTGCTCCTTTTATAGGTCTCAGGAGGCGGGGCTAGAAGCCTCTCAACTAATCAGGAACGTTCGAGGCGTACTTGGTTCCTACTGGACGGATCGGGAAAATTCTCGATGTTTCGGGTATAATCTATTTTGGCGTCAAAGTCGCCAAGTTTGTCGCCAAGCTGAGGACGCGGCACCGGACTCCGTCCAATACCGATGACTGTAAAACATTCTTTCCGATGGTGGAACCAACTATGCTGGGAAGCAGCATTACAGATTCGTAACAATATATATTTCTTAAATATTGTTCGCTAAGGTATTTGCGGCTGTACCAAAGTTCATAATTTTATGTGTTGGTGGTGGTGGTGGAGGAAGTAGGATAAGATCTTAATTGGAGAGTATCAAGAAAATTGTCAGGAAACCACTCCCGCTGGGTTTTTTTCTATACACAAACTATTTTTTCCCGTAATGAAAATATAAAAAAGATTGATCTAATATTCAAAGAATAAAAATCAAAAGAATTGGCCATTTTTTTTTTCTTCTGTTACTCACATTTAACCTTCCATTGGGCGCAACTAATCTGTGAGATGAAGTCACGAGTTTTTTTTTTTTTTTTTTTTGCACCAATCAGCAAGATTTAAAGCCTAAATATACTCAAATGTAAGTGAAAAGTTTAATATTTTTTTTAACATACATTCAAAAATTGCATTAATTGAGTACATTAATCTCTTAGATGAATTGCGCCCGATCGTGTTAGGATTTGCATTGCGCCAGACGGAAGGTTAATTGTTGAATATTCTATTCGGAAACCTATGAAAAAGAAATATGGTTAATATATTTCATTCAAATACTATCTTCTTTTCAAATGCAGAACTATTTTTCAAGACATAGAAAGAACTTGGAAATCGATTACTTTCTAAACTTCCCTGTCCTGTTGGGTAATATTTATTTCCTGTTGCGTAATATGAATAATAAATGTTGAAAAAGAGTGTTACCTTGATCTTTATTTTTATTTCAACTGTTTTAACTAACTTTTAAAATTAAATTTGATAAATGTTCTCTTTTAAAAGTTGGGCTGTTTACTGAGAAACAAAATTCGTAACGAAAAAGGTATTCAATTTAAATTTTGTGACAAATCTGAAATACTTTTTTTATTCCGAGATGAGCATTCGAAATTCGCTGACTTTCATAACTAATCGATTACCTATGCTCACCTTATTGTAACGTCCTATTCCAGATTCAAAATACATACCTATGGCCTAGCATTCATGCATTTTAGTTGTTAAGTTATATAAATGACCCGTTTAAAGCAACTATTTTGGAACAGACCTCGTAATTTTGAACCGAAGTCAAATGACTGATTACACCTGAGGCAGCATCTCCCTCTCCAAACTTCCAAACCACACCAGCGGGAAGAAGTTTGGTTATTGGTTGGAAGAATGTGCACCAAACCCACTTATACGACAGTTCTTAGGTGTAGTCAGATCTAGAATCAGGAACTCTGGTGTCCCAAAAACGAAACTTTAGAATGGGTATTCATGGAATGAAGGGCTGCGGTAGCCTGGTGGTAAGGTATCGGCTTCGGAACGGGAAGGCTTCAGGTTCGAGACTCTATACCACCGAAAACCGTCGTATAAGCGGGTCTGGCGCACGTTAAATCCGTTGGACAAAACGTCCTCCCTGTTGTGTGGTGTAGAAGTTTGAAGAGGGGTGTACCAGCTCAGGTATCGTTCTCGTCATCTGACCGTGGTTCGAAATTACTAGATCTGTCCCAAATAGCCTTAGAGTTGCTTTGTAACGGGACATTTATGTAACTAAACGAAACTCATGGAATGAAATTTTTAAAAAACACGCTTTATATTAACATCCCCACTGCACATTCAGTTCTGTAGTCTTACTGTCAAATACCGCAATACAGGATTAATTCCTGCCATATTTAATGAGTGATTGCATTGTCTTTATTTTGCTTTGACGAATGACATTTATTTTTAAATCATTCATGGATTAAGCATTCATCTCCAGTGGAAAAAGATGGAACTGAAGCAGAAGGCAACAATTGTCCTGCGTGTGTCATTCACTTGAAAAATAGGATATTCCTGGCGCTTTCATTCTATTCAACTGATACGGACACGGAAGGACAAATCATTAATCATGTTACGAGAGATTACAACCCCATCTATAATATTTATCTGGTATTTTTCATCTTAACAATGAACCTCTGCCGATATATCTTTAGGTACCCTGACATTATTGAATTGTTTTTTCTGAAGGAAGAATTCGGATTGTTGTCTGTGTCTCTTATCGCGTCATACATAGAAAGAAATTTTGCGCGCATCTATAAATATGTTCGATTGGATTTTTACATTGATATTGTTTGTTGCCAATTCTGACTTTTTTTGTTAACTCTGGTTATTGCTTATTTGAGATTTCTATTTATTTTAATAAGCTATCATCGAAATTTTCTGTTGATTATTTGAATTAATTTTAGTTATTTAAATTTTCCATCAATCTTAATTATTACTCTTTCGCTTTTTCTTTCACTTCTCATTGTTATTTGAATTTTCTGTCTATTTTGATTGTTAGTTATTTGAATTTTCTGTCTATTTTGATTGTTAGTTATTTGAATTTTCTGTCTATTTCGATTGTTAGTTATTTGAATTTTCTGTCTGTTTTGATTGTTAGTTACTTGAATTTTCTGTCTGTTTTGATTGTTAGTTATTTGAATTATCTGTCTGTTTTGATTGTTAGTTATTTGAATTTTCCGTTCTTTTAGGATTGTTAGTTATTTGAATTTTCCGTTCTTTTAGGATTGTTAGTTATTTGAATTTTCCGTTCTTTTAGGATTGTTAGTTATTTGAATTTTCCGATCTTTTAGGATTGTTAGTTATTTGAATTTTCCGTTCTGTTAGGATTGTTAGTTATTTGAATTTTCCGTTCTGTTAGGATTGTTAGTTATTTGAATTTTCCGTTCTGTTAGGATTGTTAGTTATTGGAATTTTCCGTTCTTTTAGGATTGTTAGTTATTGGAATTTTCCGTTCTTTTAGGATTGTTACTTATTTGAATTTTCCGTTCTTTTAGGATTGTTACTTATTTGAATTTTCCGTTCTTTTAGGATTGTTACTTATTTGAATTTTCCGTTCTTTTAGGATTGTTAGTTATTTGAATTTTCCGTTCTGTTAGGATTGTTAGTTATTTGAATTTTTCGTTCTGTTAGGATTGTTAGTTATTTGAATTTTTCGTTCTGTTAGGATTGTTAGTTATTTGAATTTTTCGTTCTGTTAGGATTGTTAGTTATTTGAATTTTCCGTTCTGTTAGGATTGTTAGTTATTTGAATTTTCCGTTCTGTTAGGATTGTTAGTTATTTGAATTTTCCGTTCTGTTAGGATTGTTAGTTATTTGAATTTTTCGTCTATTCGGATTGTTAGTTATTTGAATTTTTCGTTTATTCGGATTGTTAGTTATTTGAATTTTCTGTCTGTTAGGATTGTTACTAATTTGCAATTTCTATTTATTCAAGTAATCATCAAAATATTCTGTTAATTCTGATTGCTACGTATTTGAATTAATTTTATTATTTATTAAATTTTCTATCAAATCTGATTAGTCCTTTAAATTTTTCATCACTCATAATTATTACTCATTCCCTTTTTCTTTCATTTCACATTGTTACATACTTGAATTTTCTGTTATTTATTTGAATTTTCTATATAGCAATTTTTGGCAATTTCTGTTTCAAATCGCTTACGGCGTGCTATAACATTTCTAGAAGCGATAATTTAACGTCATTTAAAGAAAAGATATATATTGATTAAAAATTTGTGAATAACGTGAGGAAACTTATGTTTACCATGCACATAATTTGGACTCGTATTTAATGTGTTAATAGTTTCCAATGTTAACTTGGAAATTTTATATTTCCGAGCTCTTGAGCAGGAACTCCAAATAAACTTTTCACGTATTTGTGACAAACGGTGGAATTAAGAGTGTTTACCAGAAATTTTAAATATAATTAATTTTCAAATTTGATCTAAGGATTCTAAAATATTTTAAAGAATTGAAGATATGAATTCCAAAGCTATACAACGTAAAATTATATGGATTTCTCTTTCTCTGTATAAATCGAATAACACGATAATAATTGTTCTATATTTTTTCAATATAAATCAATAATCAAATAATAATGTCGCCTGAGTTGCGTAGGTGGTGGTCAATGATTTGGAATCCAATTAAAATATCTAAGACTTTTTCCCTTTCCTTTCCTTTTTCTTTCCCTACGGAGACTGGAAACTATCTACGCCTGGAAACAACATTACGAATTCCTAATAGTGATATTCTACAGTTCTCCAAAATAAATTTGAACGGATTACTTATTGCTTGCTTTCTCAATGCGAATCTTTTTTGTGGAAGCCAATGAAATGTTCCTTCTCTTCTCTACTCTTTATCCAGAGATTATGATAAAGATAAAAAAAAAAAAAAAAAATCGCCTGTCGACCTCGTTTGCTCTCCCCTTAGTTGAAAGATAAGGGTCCTCTACCGGAACTCTTTAATTTCCGTTCTTATTATACCTGAATTATCACAGAAACCACCACTCCTTCCGTGTTTTTGTCTTTTTTAATGAATTCTGATTTCTATGAGCTTCAGTCATTTTTCAAACTGAAATTAAAATCAAGGTTAGAAGGTTTTGCTATAATATTTGTCAGCTGCGAAAAGGGTGTTTTTCTCCTTTATGTTTCGTCTTTTCTATTTTGTAACAATTTTCTAATATAGTGGTGTGTTGTGCTTTTCTAACTGCCCGGTTTTGAATACACTATCGTTTAATTTTCACAAACACATCTACACTACAAAATTCACAAACACTTATCTACTTACAAATACATAGAAAATTAGGTTAAAGAAAACAGTATGGTGGAGGGATTCCACCGTTTTCTGCCGATAGCATTCGGCGTTAGCGCAAGGTCTGCGCATGGGGAAAAAGTCGACCTTAGGGTGCAGGTCTGCCATTCAACTGATTGTCTTCTGCAAAACGCCACAAGGGGGCGCTCTCTGCTCACGGGGAAAAAGAGATGCTGCACTGAGTCTTTTTTGCCCCCTCCCCCTCTCACCCGTATTAACGTTTTCAAAAAGTGCAGTTTTTAACACTTCAAGTTTATTGTAGCTAACTTAATTGTGAACCATTTTTTTTATTTATTTTCAAATGCTGTGTATGCGTCATTTTTATTTATTTATTTATTTTTCTAAATCTTGGGAAAAAAATCTTTCAAAATTATTGTTAAAGAATATAAAGGATGTGCTGTTATTTCGAAGCAACTTTAAAGCTCAAAAAAATTACTAATGAATTGAGTAAGAATTATACTTTTTGCTCAAAAAGCATGAAAAAGAAAAAATATATATTTTTTTCACGAATTCGGAAGTAATTGATAATATAATTTATGATTGTAGTAGCTAGATTATTTCTTTAGTTAGTTTAATTACTTTAGTTATATTAGCATCCGTTTAAAAGCGACGTTAGAACTGTTTTCGGATGAACTCTATGATTTCAAATCGCGTTTATATGACGAGGACGGCAGCTGATTTGACACCCCCTCTCTGTTCTTCCTTACTACTGCAGCAAATGAACATTTTGCCTTGCTTGATTTAACGTTCAATATATACACTGGCACAGCGATTTTTCGGTGGAATCGGTTCTGAATCTGGACTCGTTTATTCCTGAAATTGATACCTTGTTGGAATGGTGCGTTACATAACAAGATTTTGAATATATTACCGCTTGTAGATGTCCACTGCTTCGTGTTCAGCAGCTTTCAGCTTCGTAAACAGTTGTCAGATGAGGAACACATTTTTCATTGCTCTGGAGTAGCGTTTTTAATATTAAATTCAATTCTTGCATCAGAAATGATGCGTTAATCTTACGAAAGGTGTGATAGTAATGATTTGCAGGTGTCTGTTGCGTCATTTTTCATTCAGATACACAACTGCCAGACAATGAAGATCACTTTTTCAATGCAAGGAACTAGCGTTTCTGAAGTTAATATTCAGTTCTAATGTTGGAAAATAGTGCGTTAATACTGGAGGAAATGTGATTTATCGTCTGACATTCAATAGATTATGAGGCACAACAAATGAGCATTTATAAGGCTTTCTTATACCAATATATTACTTATTCAACACACTGTACTATGTATATTGTGTTTATTGAAGTCATTGCATTTTTGAATTATTGCGTTTGCATACATGCGAAAGTACGGATCGACAGACGTACACCATTTGACAGATTTGGTTCACAATTTGATTTGAATCTACATTTTAGATGATAAATTTTAAGTACCTGTCTCTTTATGTTTTATAGCTATGGAGCTCACTTACATTCGAAGATCTAGGCATGCAAGCTTCCTTTGTATGAATTCTACTCAAAATGTGCTAGAAATCTGTAAATTTGGTTTAAAGTTTAGATACCAAATTTTATCCATTTAGTCTAAATGTTTTTGAGTTGTCGTTTTCACAGGCTAACGGACATAATGTCAGAAAATGCATTTTAACTGAAAGAGGTCTGAAAAATGAAGATTCTTTGAAATCTGGGATTCGAATTTTTTTTGACGATTACAATACTTTCTCTTTCTATAAAAAACTTCATTTTTATCCATTTTTTCTGCCGAATCCTTGTATTGTATCCTTGTATATTCATTCATTTCCGAATTATTGACTTTTAATCTTTCTCCAGACTATTGAAACATTGTAATAGTTTAGAAAAGTCATATGCATGCAAATCACTTGTATTAGAAAACCATGACACATCCCTTAGGAGATATAAAATCTAAATACAAGGATAGATAAAAGCTTTTCTGTACTAAATACTAACTGCATATTAATTCAGCTTTGTACTGTAACTTTGCAAGAAGAATAACAGTTGGATTAAAGTCAAGTTCAACCCATTGCCCGTTGGTGCGCTCCCTTGAGGGCAAACATCCTAATTGTTGTAACTCATGCATAATCATTTTATTTAATCGAGTACTACATCCTTCAGAACTCGTTAATATACAAGTATACATTCACATAATCCCTCTTTGCTATTATGGATGTCCTTTATTAAAACAACTTTGCCTTAACGGGAGTTTGGAATGCGTTCTGTAATCACCATGTGTTCCGGGCTGCCTTAAGTGCCATGTCATGGTGAATCCTTGGCCATCCATCTTGGGGAGGGGCGCGTACTTTGCATGACTCTCTTTCTCACCCTACCATTATTTATTTTAATTCTACCCGTACAGAATACAGGATCCCAATCTTGGAGCAATTATCTAGTCGTGGTTTGGTCTTTTGTAGCGAGCAGGGGCGTCTCTGAATGGAAGGAGGGAAAGAACTCCACTGGAGACTCGCCGCCCCATGAAAAGTTTGGGACATCATTATCCGTGAGAGCTCCCCTTTCTTCTCTGAGGGCTACTGAGGCGCGCACCCTGGTGGTTTAGCAGCACTTAATATCTGTTAGAGATGCGTCTTTCCATTACTTGCATGATGTGCGAAAAAAGTTGGAGTTAATTAAATCATTTTTACGTGAAGTAATAACCCTATAGCAAATACAATGAAAGTGCATAAAAAAGTAATGCGATGTTTTGTTTCTTCTTGCTAGCCATGTTTCGTTTTTATCTATGGAATAATTAAGTAGTTTGGTCTCTAATGATTTTTTGAAAAAATTACATGATTGTGTTTTTCTTCCTTAAGTATTATTTCCTTTGGTATGCAAAACTGAGATGCCCCCTTTTTTTCTAATTGAGTGAGGGGAGGATGTTACTGTCACATCATATATCTAGATGATATTTTAATAACTTTATTTTTTTATGGTGCGGAACTTGAAACAATCAATATGATTAAGAATCATCGCGGTATAATGTAACTGAAGACCAGTTTGTGTACATATAATTCTTAAGATCAGAGGTCCAGTCCTAATTCGGTAAATTTCTTACCCTGCATAGTCATTTAGGATTTAACCCTTTAAAGGGCCATTTTTTTTCTAGTCATATTATGTTAAAATATTTTTAGGCTTGAAATTAGAATAAGAAGAGGGATTCATTTAGCTTATTAGATAAATTTAATTAATTAATTTGGTTAATTAATAATGAAGTAACAAATCAAGACATCATTTTGTCTGAGATAAAGAACTGAAGCATCTAAGTTTCTGACCTACTAAAAAAATGTGTCAGAACTTATGCCAACCTACATAATTTCATGCAAAGATTGATAAATTTGGTGGGAAGCATACTTCCCACGGTCCTAGAAAGGGTTAAACTGTGCGTTTTAATTAAGATTTTAATTGTTTTGTCTGATGAAATCAATTCAGGTGTCAATATTTATTCTTGAATTTTTTTTTTATTTCGAGTTAAATTGTTTTCCTCCCGATATCTTTATTTTCTAAAATATTTCCGATAAATTCTCTGTTTTATCTTTTTTTTTTTTTTATTCCCTCCTTAAAACATGGATTAGGTATTCAAAATGAACGGTGAAAATAATTCATATTGTATTGATATGAATATAATAGAGTGAAATAACATCACCATAAGCATTTTTTTTAAAAAAATCCTTTTGGTTTTGAATGATAATAAGAGGAAGTGATCTTCCCAAGATTTTGTTCGTATAATTTTTCCCAGAAAATATTTTAAATGGAATTCGCGTACCATATTACCGAAATAATAGCCTTGGGTCTGAATTTAACATTTTTACTGAATTTATCGTGCCATCATTGGCAAGTTTTTTGGCAATTAATCCCTGACATGCGGTTAATAGTATCTAAAAATCGAATTTGTGCTTTAGACGCGTTTTTTTGTTGTTTTTTTTGCAACCGCTTGAAACAAAAATTTGGTACAAAACTACACTTTAAGTCATTGCGTTTTTGAATCATCACATTTATGTTTCTGAAAGTACAGACCAACAGATGGTCAACCCCTCATTGGAATTGGCTTATAAGTTGATAGGTGTCTTCGTTATATGTATTAAATTTGTATTAAAAATGTTATCTATTTAGCTCTCTGCATTTTGTAGTTATACTGTAAACTTATGTAGTAAATAGCTTATAAGCCAGTTAAAAGCTACGCTACCCGGGCAATTGCTTTTGTATCGTGGTCATGTTATTGGACTGCGAACCACAAGGTCCCAGGTTCTATCTTCGCTCATCCCAATCCACCACACTTACATTGAAGCAGCCGAACGGACGGACGGACTTGCTCTGAACTGATTTTGCTCAAAAGTTGATAGTAACTTACAATCTCGGTGAAAAGACCGCATACCGAATTGTATACATCTAGCTCTAAGCATTTTTGAGTTATCCTTGTCACAAACAGACATACGCAAAAATGTTTACGCATACGTTTGAAAAACACATTTTCCAAAAATATGTTTTCCGAAGTAAAAGTTAAAAAAAATGCCCATAAATATATGAAAGAGAATCTCAAATGATTTTCAACGAACGCATAAGGAGAAAATGAATTAAATTCTCGACTTGGCTATTGCTCATTGTCGCCAATTTGAAGCCAAGCGTCATTTTGGAAATATAATCTGCCGAGTTGATTCAATGTTATTAATGATTCTTGGAATAGTATTGGAAGTTTTCCATTCATCGTAATCATTGAAGGTACAACTTTGCCAAACGATTTATATTTCTTCCTCAACTCTGGCTATCTAGAATTGCTGTCTTACCAGTTTAGTCCGATTTTATCTTTGGGTTAGTGAAATTGAATTTAGGGAGTTGAGAATTCCTGCATCTATCACGATATTAAAATTCATTTTAGATCCCGTTTCAATCATGACCTCTGAAATTCGATTTGATCTTAATCCGTCTTTATACTTTTATAAAATTTATTAATAAGATCAAAATAACTTTTTAAAGAAAGCAAAAAATTATTTTTACTTTCTCGTATGCAAAGTATAAAAGAAAATATTGTAATAGTTAAAAAAAAATCGAATTTGAAATTTTGACGCATTTCCACTATTTAGACTACCCTGTGTTGAAAAACACATTTATGGAAAACGTATTTCAGTGACAAAAATAATTCAAAAATGCTTTAAGTTAGGCTGATAAAATATGGCATATAATCTTTACACCAAATATGTAGATTTCTATCCAATTTTGAGCAAAATCCGTTGTCAGGATGTCTGACTGTCCGAATAAAATGTTAAAACGATGGCTATAAAGCGAAGAAAGCTAGATAATTAAATTCTGTACACAGATTTAACATCTATAGAAATAGACACCTATAAAACCAATGAGAAATAGACACCCATCTATAGTAATAGACACCTATAAAACCTTTGAGAAATAGACACCCATCTATAGAAATAGACACTTATAAAACCTATGAGAAATAGACACCCATCTATAGAAATAGACACTTATAAAACCTATGAGAAATAGACACCCATCTATAGAAATAGACACTTATAAAACCTATGAGAAATAGACACCCATCTATAGAAATAGACACCTATAAAACCTATGAGAAATAGACACCCATCTATAGAAATAGACACTTATAAAACCTATGAGAAATAGACACCCATCTATAGAAATAGACACTTATAAAACCTATGAGAAATAGACACCCATCTATAGAAATAGACACTTATAAAACCTATGAGAAATAGACACCCATCTATAGAAATAGACACTTATAAAACCTATGAGAAATAGACACCCATCTATAGAAATAGACACTTATAAAACCTATGAGAAATAGACACCCATCTATAGAAATAGACACCTATAAAACCTATGAGAAATAGACACCCATCTATAGAAATAGACACTTATAAAACCTATGAGAAATAGACACCCATCTATAGAAATAGACACTTATAAAACCTATGAGAAATAGACACCCATCTATAGAAATAGACACTTATAAAACCTATGAGAAATAGACACCCATCTATAGAAATAGACACCCATCTATAGAAATAGACACCCATCTATAGAAATAGACACTTATAAAACCTATGAGAAATAGACACCCATCTATAGAAATAGACACTTATAAAACCTATGAGAAATAGACACCCATCTATAGAAATAGACACCTATAAAACCTATGAGAAATAGACACCCATCTATAGAAATAGACACTTATAAAACCTTTGAGAAATAGACACCCATCTATAGAAATAGACACTTATAAAACCTATGAGAAATAGACACCCATCTATAGAAATAGACACTTATAAAACCTATGAGAAATAGACACCCATCTATAGAAATAGACACCTATAAAACCTATGAGAAATAGACACCCATCTATAGAAATAGACACTTATAAAACCTATGAGAAATAGACACCCATCTATAGAAATAGACACTTATAAAACCTATGAGAAATAGACACCCATCTATAGAAATAGACACTTATAAAACCTATGAGAAATAGACACCCATCTATAGAAATAGACACTTATAAAACCTATGAGAAATAGACACCCATCTATAGAAATAGACACCTATAAAACCTATGAGAAATAGACACCCATCTATAGAAATAGACACTTATAAAACCTATGAGAAATAGACACCCATCTATAGAAATAGACACTTATAAAACCTATGAGAAATAGACACCCATCTATAGAAATAGACACTTATAAAACCTATGAGAAATAGACACCCATCTATAGAAATAGACACTTATAAAACCTTTGAGAAATAGACACCCATCTATAGAAATAGACACTTATAAAACCTATGAGAAATAGACACCCATCTATAGAAATAGACACCTATAAAACCTATGAGAAATAGACACCCATCTATAAAAATAGACACCTATAAAACCCATGAGAAATAGACACCCATCTATAGAAATAGACACTTATAAAACCTTTGAGAAATAGACACCCATCTATAGAAATAGACACTTATAAAACCTATGAGAAATAGACACCCATCTATAGAAATAGACACTTATAAAACCTATGAGAAATAGACACCCATCTATAGAAATAGACACTTATAAAACCTATGAGAAATAGACACCCATCTATAGAAATAGACACCTATAACACCTATGAGAAATAGACACCCATCTATAGAAATAGACACCTATAAAACCTATGAGAAATAGACACCCATCTATAGAAATAGACACTTATAAAACCTATGAGAAATAGACACCCATCTATAGAAATAGACACTTATAAAACCTTTGAGAAACAGACACCCATCTATAGAAATAGACACTTATAAAACCTATGAGAAATAGACACCCATCTATAGAAATAGACACCTATAAAACCTATGAGAAATAGACACCCATCTATAAAAATAGACACCTATAAAACCCATGAGAAATAGACACCCATCTATAGAAATAGACACCTATAAAACCCATGAGAAATGGATACCTATCTATAGAAATAGATGCCTATAAAACCCATGAGAAATACACCCACATATAAAAATAGATACCTATAAAACCTATGAGAACCTATGAAAATTGAGCCAAATCCAACAAGGGGCTGATTATCTATCTCTCTCAATTTTCAGAAATCTGTAAACACGATAACTCAAAAACGCAGTGACGTAAATGTATCAAATTTAATTTTCTATAGGATTTTGTGACTACAAGTGCAATTCTGCTTCAAATTTTGCTTTTCAGTCGGTTGAGAAAAACGCGTCTAAAGCACAAATTCGATTTTCCTGCATTATTAACCGCATGTCAATAATTAATCATCAGAGAAAAAAAGATTCGCCAAGGATCACACAATTAATTCAGTAAAAATACTAAATTCATGCCAAAGGTTAAAATTTCTCTTTCATTGTATGTTTATACCATGCAAGGCATTCTCAGATGTAACACCTTCGTTAGAGAGTATGCGGGAGTGTTTTGGGGAAACTACTCTCGCTAACTAACAAAACTTTTTAAATGTCATTGCATTTTTACAACACCATTAAATACAAATCTTCTCATCTTAAATGTCATTTTTGCATGCTTTCTAGAAAACTACCCGTTTTCTTAAGCTTCAAAGTATAGCTTGCAGAGCATCTTAAATTCTTACAACTAAAATAATACTCCAAGCAATTTAGAATTCCATCGGCTTGTTTATTCTTTCAACTTAACAGCGTATCTTATAAACATTGCCAGATTCCAGAAGGTTTACAATTGATCATCAACTATTATACAAAAAATAAAAGAAATAATATTAACAAAATATGTTTATCAAAGAAAAAAATCGTTTGCTTTTAATTTTTAATAATATTTTAACAAAATAAAAATAGAGGTAGTTATAAAATGTCTGAAAAAGAATCGTCTGCTAAATGTCTATTACAGATTTAGATTATGATATTTACCGAACAGTCATCGAATTAATTATAAAAAAATGTCTTTCATTGTTAAAACATTTCTTATACTACCTTCAAATCTTTAACAAAATAAACTGACTTGCTTAGCACAGTAAAAACATTTTGACAGAAAACTTGGTTCTATATAAGATACGGCCAGATTTATCAAATGAAACCGTTGCCATTGTATTATATTGTGGGAGAGCAAATGTTGTTTTTTTCACCGTGGCAAATGAAATTCGTGTTGCCAGAAAATATAACTCATAAAATTCTTTGTATAATATAAGAATTCTTTTGAATGATACTGGTGAACCCCATATCTCGCATTCTATCCCATTCCTTTGAATAATTATGATTAAACTAACTGAAAACAAAAAGTTATTACTTTCATTTCCAGACCTCCCTTTTTGCACATTCGTATCTCTTCTCACATTTCTAAAAATAAACATTCCACACCGACAGAAGAAACATGCAACTGCATTCGCCCTGCGAGTATAATTCGTTTATTTACGATGAAATAACATCGCACCTCGCATTTCTTCTCCCTTTCGCTACACTCAATCCACCCTGCGCCGAGCGATCGAATTGACCCTTCCCCTGCGCAATGCGCAGGGTGCCACCCCCAATCCCGCCCGTCGTCTTGACAACCAGAAGAGAGAGAATCTCCCTTCGTGTCAGAGTGTATGATCGAAAAGCGCCTTCGCCTGGCACAGAGGATGGTGTGATGGGGTGCTACGAATTAAAAAGTCGTGCATGAGCACGCCGAACCCCTTATTCTTGGATTAGTTGGATATCGTTTGCCAGCTCAGTGATCTTTGCAAAGTGTTTGTGCCAGGACCCCCCGGGGACAAAGCATGAGTTCCCGTAGGGGTCCGCGAAATCTCCGAACGCTCCGTGTGTCCTTGTGATTATACTGTGAGCATGCTGAAAGGATTGCATGATTTATCGGATAAAATCTTGTTGCTTAAGAAAATGCATTGCATGTTGATATCCCAGAATGGATTAAATAATCAAATATTTTAGAGAAAAACAACATTGCTGTTGTGCTTTAAAAAATAATTATTGGTGATAATTTTCAATATATATATACCTGAATGTTTTCCAGGGTGCAATTCAGCACCCATCCAAACGTATGCCCCAAATTGAAAGTTTTTAGCCCTAAAGATTCATATTCATAATTTTAATGAATACCAAAATTTTGAGTTGTTACTTTTAAATTTGCATTGTTTTCTTTGCCACAAGAAAAATATATGTAAAAATTGCAAAAAAGCATGCTTTGATAAAAACGATTTAAACAGCTATTTTTCAAAACAAAAGAAAATTCTTTCTGCTAGTTTCTTAGAAATACTGCTGTACAAACTAGTAAAATGTTTCTCTTGGGAGCAGGCTGTATCGCTTGTGTACCTTGGATTGCTAGCCAAGAAAATATTTCAGTCAGACAACGTTCTGTTCTATGTTCTGCAACCCGAATTACGTAACCAAGAGTGAATAAGTCTCAGTAAAATCTTCTGTCTGTTTTAACGTGACGGGTTTCAAGTTCATTTGGATAATACATTCCGATTTGTTTCGAACATCATGTGCGTTGCTTGTTAAAAGTGGAAATGTTACCCCCAAGAAATACTTCTTCTGTCTGATGCATTTCTCAGTGTACGTGAAAGTGTTAAATTTTTTGATCAGTTTAGCAGTTTTAATTCATTGAAATAATCATAATATTTGGATTTCATTGGATATAAATGTTCTCTGACTTTATGTGCATTTTATTTTCACTGACGAGTCCATCGAAACAATTTTATCAGCTGTTTTAATTTCACTATTGAAAGAATGTTAAATGTCCCACTTGTGAACAATCTTGATTTGAGTTACAAGATCCTATATAATTCTGGATGTTGAACATCCTTGAAATAGCACATTCCAATTCACATCTTAGAAAATGAGTGTCATCTATTTGCATCCCAAAATAGAAAATGAATTTCAATCAACATTTATGGATCAGTGAGAACCACTGCTAATGTAAACAATCACTATTTGGATTGCTAACTCAGCCGTCTTCTGTATTTGTGGATTCAGCAATTCCTTTGGATTAAGCAGTCTGATGCGTTCAGCGGGGCAAAACATGTTCCAGGGCGTAGTTCAATTCCGTGATCCGCACCAAACTAATCAACAGCAACAACAGCAGCAGGGACCGCCCCAGCAGCAACCAAAACCCCCCATGCATCCACAACACCTTCCTCATCCTCCGTCCCTATCCAGTTCCTCCTCCTCATCGACGGACTCCTCTGGAGGAGGGGGCATCTCGGGTTCGGCCACAACTCCCCCCAACCGGCGGTCCCGGCGACGCAAATCCCTCCTCTACCAGGTGCTCATGTCCCCCCTTCGGAAGAAATCCGGGTCTACCAACACCCTCAACACTGTAGGTACTGGAAACAGTAACAATAATGCCAACAATCAACAACGCCAAGGATTATCTGTGAGTAATTTGTTTAGTCGTTCTTTGCAATGTAGGAAAAGTGCATGCAGTTATATAATATGCTGGATTGTGATTGATGTCATCTGATTAGTCTCGGATGACATCAATCACAATTGATGCAACATCTCAAAAGGTGTTGGTTGGTGGTTGTGATCATAAAAGGAATACTATAAGTAATTTGTTTAGTCGATTTTTTTGCAATATAGGAAAAATGCATGAAGTTATATAATTGCTTTTGATTGATGTCATCTGATTAGTCTCAAATGCGTTATTTTTTTAGTAAAAATACCTTTTCAAAACATATCTTTGCTATTGATATAACATTGCAAAAGTGTTGGTTGATGATTGTGATCATAAAAGGGTACCTGAGAGTAATTTACTTAGTAACGGTTTTGAAATATGCCTATAATTGTATTTGACATCGAATTTAGTTACTTGAACTGAGAAATGTAACCACTTGTTAACTTGTCACAACTCTCAGATGACACGTCTTCTTTATTTCGAATTAATGCTTTCTCAAAATACCTTTTTATAACATTGATGACTGCTATAGCAAAAAAGCATATTATTATTATTTCAATGTAGATCTAATTATTTTTAAAGTCTTAAAAAGATGATTATTTATAGCAATAAATTATCAGATGTATTCGTCTTCTCTTATGAAATAAATTAAGGCTACTTCGAGTAATTAGTATTAACTCTCTGCACTCGGAAAAGTAATTCGGTGCATAATTATTCACATAATACAAAGATTTGTTTATTGCACCGAAAAATGAATACACATAATTGTTTGTAATCGAATTTCTTTGTAAAGTTAATTTACATCTTTTTAATATTCTGTAGCCGTTTTTAAAAATCAAAATTGAAAAATAAATAAAACGTCAAAACGAAGCACCGTCTTGAACGAGCGCCATCTGAGTGCAAAGAGTTAATAATTACCAGTTATGATCAATAGTAATCGCAGTTGTTTTTAAGGATAATCGATTAGTCACTTTGATTGCAACATATATTCTGAAGTACTGCATAGAAATTTTTAAGAATGTTCGAATTCCCAGTACAAAACATCATAGTTTTAGAATGCTATGAGTTTGATTCGTCTCTGCTTATATGCTACTTTTAAATATTTACTACTAATTGTCAGAACGGTTACGTGCACTTACCATATATATTGCATATTATTAAAATAATGTATTGCTGCAAAATATACTTTAAACTATTTGTAAAAAATTATTACAATTTGAAAAAAATGTACTTAAAATGAATATTACCGAAAAACTATTTTTTGAATTTTTGAAGTGGTGTGAAAATTGTTTTGGTGCGATAAAATGCTCTAAAATTATTTAAGGAAAATTTTAACATTTCAGTTAAATTTAGTGAAATATCGAAATATAATTTTAAAAAAACTTTTCTTAATGAGCTCTTACTACTCAAGAAGATATTACCTAACAAACATGACAATTCTATGTCAAACGATTCGCATTGCAAAGCATTTTGAAAACGATTTTTATGTTATGCATATGACTTGACGCATTAACCAATTTTTAGTTAGTATATATAGTCCTATAAATCATCATGTTAATATTTTTCCAATATGATTTTATTTTGTATTGAGCATTCCACTCAAGATTTTATATAATATATTATTATAGTTATAGTTATTATTATAATACAATTTTAATTATTTTAAATTATGTAAAAAGGGAAATATATGATTCTGCAAATTTTTAATTTTATTCTTGCGCGTTTTATCATCTTATAAATTATGTTTACTGAACAATTATGCAAAAATATGTAACTTTGTAATAAACTTAAGTGTTGTTGATGGTTGCATATATAACTGGATTATATTTTACTCACAGCATTTACCTTTTTTTTCAGTTCATTCATGCATTTTCTATTCCCGCCTCGGTTATTTAAGATACGATTTTATTTTGGTGTTCGTGCTTGGTTGGAGCTGTGCCAAATATTGACGAATATTTTGACCTGGGAATAAATCAATAAGAATTTTTTAAACTAAGTGTTATTACGTGAAATCAATGAGCCCGTGGCTTATTACTGACGGGTGGGAAAAAACCTTACTTCGTGTTTAGAAAATCGTTTGTTAGTTCAACAGTTGTGCTGATTTTTGTTGTTATTGTTGTTTTGTTTTACTAAAAAAAAATAGAAGTTCGTTAGCTTAAAATGAATAAATCAGTCCCAATGAGAACATATTATGATAGTTCTTAGATTTAAGATTATAATTAGATTATGATATTTTTCTAGATCCAGATCGAATGTAAAATATTGTCTTATAAAATATCATTGCATTATTTCATTAAAATGATAAAAAAAAGACCTTCGGTCAGTTATTATTTCATTACGAAAATTGTTAATATTTAAACTTTCATCACTTCATTAAGTTCACCTTATTAGAATTATAAGATTTCAATATTTATGTTGCAATTTCTTCCTTCCAATTCTCAAATACAATCGGTCATTCTGCTTATTAGTTTGTTAGATATGAAAACCAAAATTAAAAGACGTATTCAACCCTGATTTTTAAGCCAAAACATGGCAAACATTTCTGTTTTCTAACCTAACTTATGGGAACTGAAATATATTATTTGACTTTAAGTAATTGTGGAACTGTTTTTTTATTAACCTAGTAGATTATCGTTAAAACTCGCAATGCGTTGGAAATGTAGTCGCACCATGATTTTTTGAAATTAATATATTTATATATATATATATATATATATATATATATATATATATATATATATATATATATATATATATATATATATAATCTTTAATTAGGAAGCATTGTTTTTATGTGCTCAAAATATAAACTATAAATTCCCTCATTACTAAAAGTAGTTAACCATTATATGTACCATTTATAAATATTCAGATGTCTTTATAATAATTATCCCTCTATTTTTCTATGAATATACATTATATGAAGCCCGTTGTATCTAAGCATGTAATATTAAATTTTCTATCAGAGCTATTCGGTTGAAAGAAGATTTCTAAGCAAAATCAGGAAATCAAATATATTACTGATGCTACTTGCCTTCGGTGAGCAGTTGTTTGGCAGGGCATATTGGTTATATTTAATTTCATCTAATGTTGGGAGAAAGCACGAACTTAATGTCCGTGATACCATCTAATTTTGACATTAAAAATCGTGTCATTTTAATTGAAGGCGTATATTCTGTTCATTCTGTACTTGATTCGTTCCAAAAAAAAAAAAAAAAAAGAATTTTTTTGAAAATTTCTTTGAGTCGGGAAAAATTTGATGAACTATCAATTTAACATTATTAAAAAGATTTTCTAAATTTTGTAAAGTGTCAAAATTTATTTTTGTGCAATAATATTTTCGGAGTTATGGTGGAAACAAAGATAAAACATTTCCTTGGTTTTTAATTAATTGAAATTTTAATTAAAATTTCAAAAACGAATAATTCAGGCGGGTATGTTTTCAAACCCCAAGTATATAGTTCCCAGTTTTAGTTAACTCTGTACAAACTGTTTTACCTTTAGATAAAAATACACACACATTATACTTTATTACTATTAGTAAAAGTTCTTCTGTTTAAGTTTGATCAATTTAAGGATGCTTATTTTACGAGGAAATTGCAAATGTAAATACAGAAATATTATAAGAATATTTTTATTGTTTGCAGTTATTATATTTATGTTAATTTAATAGGAAATATGAAAATTCCATCCCAATTTACAACATTTAGCAATATTTCACTGTTTAAGTTTTCGGATTTTAATAAGAATTAATGATGCGCTTTGATGTTTTCCTTTTTCTATTAGTTTTTCCAAAGAATTACATTTTTTTTTTAGTTTTCTTTATAATTTTTTAGTTTTCTCAATTTAAATGATCGTTAATTTTCTTATCGTTGGTTGTACGTAACTTTTTAGTTTTAATACAAGTAATAAAATTGAATACACATTCTATTTTTAGAGATATTTATCAATCCAAATTACTAAAGAATTGTATAATTTTTTAAAAAATAGAAAACATGCTCTTATTTTCTTCATTTGGAATATTCCATTCTTTCCAAATAACAACTAAAAAGAATACTTTCTTAACAGCTAAATAAATTGGGAAAAGATAACGAATCAGAAACGATTTTTCCATTATTATTTTCGAACTCATCGTTGCTTCTATTAAAATAAAAGATCAGATAATCATTACAGTAATGCTTCGTTTTTATTTGCATTTTAAACCGCGATAACTCTTCCACCATTAGAACCACAAAGACAACTCCCCGGAATTACCAGGGCCAAAGAACTTTTAATCGCGTGATTTACTTTCATTATCTGTATTCCTCCGTGCCTCTCCAGTTCTCTTTTCTAGAATTTCGAAAGCTGCGTCCTTAAAAACTTAACAGTCCTGAAAATTAATCGGTACGTACTTTGAAAGGAAACACATGAACCGTGAACCGATTCAATGAGACATTTCTTCCGTTCGTTTGAAAGAAAGAATTCGTTCATTTGGAGGTATCAAGTACCTTCGAAATGGCGCTTCAAGAACTGTCAATGGAAAGGATTAATTGTCTTTGTAACTTCTTTTAGAATTTTTTTTTCTTTTTATTCTGGTGATAAACAATTGGCGGAATAAATGGCGGGTTGTTTTTTAAGATCTTTTGTGCTAATTATTGATTTCTGTATTTGATGGGCATTCATTTATACTTGTTTGGGGAGGTTTCTAATTAAATTAGCGTCATTAATAAGAAATATTTCTCAGTTTAGTGGCGTGAAACTTTGCTCGTTTCGTTTCTGCAAATTAAATTTCTTTTCTTAATTTTCGATTTTTAAGTAACAGTTCTGTATAAAGAGTTAATTTGAGTTTGTCTTTATCTAAAAGCACGAAAACTGTTCGTAATTGTTAAATAAACATAATTTTGGCAGATGCATGGCCGAAAAAAAAACTTGAAATTTTTATCTTCGATTTATTTCGTCATCGGAATCATAATTCTTACAAAAGCGAAGCGATAATAAATTGAAGCCTGTTTACATTGTGATACAAGAACAAAAGTGGCAGCTATTTTCCCCTTCAGTGATTTTATTGAGATTCTGATAGGGATTTCTTTGACAAGTGCAGACCTAGGAAAAGGAAATTTAGGTATCCCCTAAAACGATGTCATAAGCATTAGGGATTTTTATCTCTTCACTCTGAACGTGAGAAAATACATAAGTCATCAGTTTTCTGGAGCGCGTGTTAAGAATAATTAAATAAAAAAATGGGAATCGTGAAAAGAATTTTGAAATGAAGTTAATAAGAACTAAATTAAGATCAAAGTTAGTAAATTAAGTTTTAAATTAGATTTAAAAATATCATTACATATATTTATATTAAATGTTCTGTCATTAGCAATTGCGTCTCACTTAGAATTGTAAATAAACTGTCCATCTTATATAAGGGTAACTATTGGCAGCTAAATAATCAGATAAATGAATATTTATTTCGTTCTTCTTCTTTCACACAACTTTGGTGGTTTCACAGACACTGGCGCCATATTCGTTTATTATTATTATTATTATATATATATATATATATATATATATATATATATATATATATATATATAATCGCACTTGTGTGCAAAAATACGTTCATCATTGTGTTCACAACAAATGTGATTCACACAAATGTTCACAACAAATGTGATTCACACAAATGTTCACAACAAATGTGATTCACACAAATGTTCACAACAAATGTGATTGGGAATGTGTGAAAATATTTTGCTTGGCGATCATTGGAAGGTGGGAGTAAGGGAAATTATACATGTTCTAGGCGCAATGGAGATAAAACCTTAATGCAGTTATGCAAGTTTTTGCAGTCAAATGGACGAGGTGGCGAAAATATAAAAGGATGCCAGGGATGCCATTTAACCTTAATAAACCTGAGTTGTCTAATGGAGACGAAAATGCTCTTGTTACCATTTATATCTTTACTCCAGTCGTGAAATATATTCCTTTGCGTGTTTGGCGACTTTTATCAATGATGTGAGGTTTGAAATAATCCCAATAGGCATTTTAAGTGGATAAGATCTTTTATAGAAAACTTTTAGTTTAATATTATTATATGACTCCTTATAGATTGGTGAAC